>NC_136631.1:25981807-26016807 GCF_933228915.1 Telmatherina bonti
TATATATATATATATATGTGTGTATATATATGTATATATATATATATATATATGTGTGTGTATATATATGTATATATATATATGTGTGTGTGTATATATATGTATATATATATATATGTGTGTATATGTATATATATATGTATATATATATATATGTATATGTGTATATATATATATATATATATATATATATATATATATATATATATATATATATATATATATATATATATAAAATATAATTAAAAAAAAAAAAAAAAAATCAGTAAGCATAGATGTAAATGAGCTGGTGCTCTGCTGTCTTCTACAGAGTTTTCTTTATGAGTTTGTAAGCCAGACAAGCATACCAGACAGATTAGCCGCCTGGAATCCCCTCCTCGTCATCCAGCCCAGCTCCCTGCTAGCTGTGGTATTGGCAGTGGAGTTGGGACGGGACTAGTTGAAGGCTCAGGCCTACGCCGCTCATCGGGGGGGCTTGTTGTAGGGTAGAGATGAAAGAGGGAGAGGGGAGCGGGTTACAGTTTCAAATGGAATTAACTGGATTTGTGTTCCTCCCCCAGGTGGATCAGTCATGTTCATTAGAGCTAATCTCAACATGATCTGCATGTGTCACCCTGAACCAGCGAGCTCGACTTTTTTTCTGTGTCCTAATTCGATCTGAGCGGTCTTTCACACCGTGTTACATATCCAGACATCTGACTGGCATCTCGCAGTGCAAGCTTGTCCGTCACAGCTGAGCTGCCGTGCTCCAAGCCTTATTGGATTAGAGGGAGAAACGAATGATTATTGAAGGCAGGCTAACAGGGTGACCTGTCGAAGGGGGATTTTCATTATCGACAACGCTGAGATGACTGGACGCGGGCTGTTCATTCACAGTCTTCAGCTGCAGGCACATTGACAACTTAACAGGTCTCTGATCAGATGATTGAGTTATTGCTTGTTTCATTCACAAGGCTCTGCTGCGTCCTGCTTCAGGTACCCGTCTGGTTTTACTGCCGTTAAACTACCAGTTCAGCACCAAAGGGACTTTTGACTATTATGAGATTTAGAAAAAAAAAAAATGTAATCAAATACCTTCTTTCTTTTTTTTTTCTTTTTTTTTTTTTTTTTAAATAAAAGCATTTTTAAGTACAATTTAAATGACTATATTTCACAGGTATGCCAAGCGCCAGACATCTTTGTAACATGGTTTTTAAAAGTCTTTAAACAGCCTTTAAAACTTTTGCCATTTTCCCCGTCACGCCCCCCCATCGATGGCTAATTCAGCATCCATCTTGCATTCTTCCTGACTTGTAGGCTTTCTCCAGCTAGCTAAAGATGATCTTACGACAGCTCTTTTTGTCTCTTTCTCTCCTTTAAACTTCTTGCGTTTCCTGCTGAATCACCAACGTTATGTGTTCAAAACAGCCGTTGTGTTTTAGTGTGAAGCAAAACTCTGCTACGTCACGCAGCGTCCCGGATGTAAAAGTCGTATAGTGTGGTTTCTCAACCTCAGGACCTCAGAAATCCACATTATAGATGTCACTGTGTCATTAAACAAATCTGGAACGCAAAGTTTTATGGTCAGAAAGTTACATAATGCATCTTTCAAGGTGACCTGGATATTTATCTAAAATAAAGGACAATTTTTTTTGTTTTTAGCGAGAACTAAATGAGCTCAAGCCTGACATTCATGATGAGCTGTAGTATGTCACCTGCAGAGCTGTCATGGAGGTGACCAGCAATGAACACTGTGCTGATTTATGAATGAAGATCCAGCCTGTTTATCAGCAACCAGAGCTCTGTGAATTCACAAGGACCACAAATGCACAAGATTCTGTTCAGCTGCAGATATTTACAGACCACATGGACATGCTTGTTTGTTTCATTTGACAAATGTAATCGGTTGTCAGCCTGGGGATAACCCTGGTTACCTCATATTAAATAGCTGAAAATATGTGAGGTGGCCTGGTTAGAGAGAGAAACGCTGGTTTATGTGCCCCACTTTTTCCACACGCTCTTTCCCTTTATTTTTAACAGCAGGAAAACAGATCAGGGAAATAAAACTCCAGTTCACAAAAGAACACTGTCCTGTAGGTTTTAGATGTTTCCCTGCTTCAACATGCCACAAACTGGAAAATAAGTGGGTAGAATAGGAAGTGAACAAATGAATAAAGAGATGAAATAAAAATCAATTAATGAAAAAACAAATACATGCATTTAAATGAATGAACAACAAAATAAAAAAATGAATAACTAAAAAGAATAAACAGATACAATAAAAACTAATAAATACAATTAAAAGCATAAATCAATAAATTAAAAATAAATTAATACATTTTTTTAAAAATGAATGAAAACATTAAATTAAAAAAATATTTAAAATACACACAATTCTATAAAATTCTATTTAAAGAAATACACAAGATATAAAGAATGTAAAAAGGGCAAAATAAGGAAATCCAATAATTAAACAACTCCAACTGTTTTGTCTGAAAGCTAGTTATAATTTATCTCATGTTTCATTTTGTTGCAGCAGCTGTCATCATCTTTTGTGTGAAACTGAATGTTTTATCTCCTGTCTTCGCTTTTAAAGGTCACAAAATTAAAGCAACAGATAAATACACTTTGAGTTTGAACTAAACACAAGTATAGAAGAATTAATAAAGTATGAGAAGGAACACATTGCTTCAGATCAGTGTGTTACTTGGAGAAATCTCCCCTTGCGTTGGACTTTGGGCCTTTCAGGTCTACAGATGCTTTCCATACACAAAGACACATTTAATGTTCTGCAGAGCCAACAGCGAGGAATTTTAGGGCTTCTTTTTTGTTACCTTTCTTTGGCTTCATCTGTTCTCATGTCTTCTACAAAACATTTTGTTTTCTAGTATTTTGATTCCTCGTGTCTTTTTTTCATCTGTCTGCAGTAAATCCTGTTTTATCTTTCACTTAACAAAATATCAATAAGTGCTTTTAAACATCAAGTAACAGTCACACAAAATATAGCAATATTCCAGTACAACACCTCTATTAAGTTCATGAGGGCAGGTTTTAGATGGATCCCAGTACTTTACTGGGCAGATTTCAGTAATGGATGCTAAATGTTTAAATTGTCTGATCTCGTTTCAGAAATCGTGGACGGTAACGCTAAGATGACCCTGGGAATGATCTGGACCATAATCCTCCGCTTCGCCATCCAAGACATTTCCGTGGAAGGTGTGTGTGTTTCTGTCAGCGTTGTGTGGTTCTTTTAGGGTGAAAATAAGCTTAAAAATGGGGTGGTGGGTCAAGGTGCGGGGGGGGGTCTGGGGCTGGGGGCTGGGGGATAGGTTATGTCGATGGTGGGGTAAATACTTTTCTTTACCGCTGCGTCTCAGCATTTAGACCTTCGCCACGCATCATATTAAGATTAAAAAACACACAATAGCACTTGTAGACTCGAGATAATTTGCATAACTTTGAATATGAATGTTGAAGACGCAGCTCTTTTCATACGGAGGTGGGAGTGTTCAGACGGTCCGTCCGTTACTTTTTAATCCCCTTTAAATGTCAACTATGATCAGTCTGCATTCGTTCAGGCTAAATTTTCCAAGTGGATCGCTGAGCGTTTTACTCGTCTGTGTGGGAACAGCACAACACCAAACACCTCTGAATGCAGCAGAAACAAGAGAGCATGAAAAAGCAGTCACACACACTTCCGATTCACCTCGCTGGGGCTTAATCCACTACTAAACAGGGATTAGTTGAGTCGGTCACAGTAAAAAGCCGAGAGTTCCTCCAACTTCACAATGATCCCTTCTCCACTGCCGCAGAGACGTCTGCCAAAGAGGGCCTCCTGCTGTGGTGCCAGAGGAAGACCGCGCCCTACAAGAACGTCAACATCCAAAACTTTCACATCAGGTGAGCGCTTCGGGTGGACATTGTGAGGCGTTCGCTGACCTGTAGAGTTGCAGATGGTGGAAGTAGAGACAGAGACATGAAGAGGGGGACAGAAGCAGGGAAATGATGGGTTTTTTAATGAAATGAACTCGTCCATGAGTTTTTAGTGAGCGTTTCAAAGTTCCTGAAAGGTTTGTGTTGGTGGAGTTGGCGCTGGATTTCTGAGTTACAAACACATGAATATGAAGTTTAATCAGTTTAAATACCAGTAAAATACCAGTAATGAGCAAATGATATGAAGGAAATAAGCAACAGATTTGTCAGACGTCTCCTGTTACGGACTCTTGTGGCCAAACTTGCTTTAACTTTGATTCTGTTCAAACATGAGGAACAGCAGGTGTGTGCCACCAGCGCCAGGCCGCTGGGGGTTCATTTGTCTTTTTCTCTTCTTACTGCAGACTTTAACAAACCTGAATTGAGTGAAAATGGAGCAAACCCAGAAACTGAAGAGACTCTGACGTGTGTGTGCAGACCGTTTAGTTGCATGACGCTTGTATATTTTAAAAACGTAGCGTTTGTGCTGGACTCTTCTCTAGTTTCTGGATCCAGACTTTAGCACTGATGCTCCATAAATCTGAGAAACTGCAGCGTCTCAGCCTTTTACTGAAGAGCCACCTCAGCTCTACGACAAATGATCGGCAACCTGGAGCTAAATCTGCGCTAAAGGGGAACGATTGGGGGGTTCATTTGAGTCGCTTTATCTGCATGAATGTTTCTACTTTCCTATATTTTTTTCTGAAGACTGAAATTCAAATTTGGTTAGGATTGTTTGGGAATTGAGTTTTGTGAGCACCAGGATTACATGAACATGAAATGTATTAAATTGCTCCTGACATGAATGTGATGTGAGCAGAGATGTGAACAGAGCAGATCTTAAAACAGCTCCCTAAAGCAGGACAGGAAGAGATGCATAATGTTTTGTTTTCCATGCTAACAGTTTGTTTGGTTAATAGCAACTTTGGATTTGAAGATATGAATTAAGACATCTTTTTCTAGCAGTGAGTGGGTTGAGTTAGGATGTCACAGGATCCCTCAATGTGTGTTGAATTATTGAAAGGAGACCCCTGTGCTGCTCTGACGTGGATGAAAGCTGAGGTGAGGAAAAGAGGTGGATCTGAGGCCATTTCAGAGGGAGGTAGATGGAGAGGCAGACTGTCGGTGTGCAGACCGGCCTTTTCATGTGGACTCTCTGTGAGAGATGAGAGCAGAAGATGAGAGTCCGATGAGGAGGACAGAATATAAGCAGACTTGTGAAAGCTCCTCTTTCAGACTGTAGGTGTTTTGTTTTTTTTTGAGTTAGAGATTTAAATAACCCATCTTTGTTACTTTATGAGGATCAGTCAGTCTTCTACAAAGCTCCAGATTGAGATGCTGTAAGACAGGCTGACCAGAAGCACGGATGGTAATCAGTGAAGCACAGAAGATCTGACTGAAAAATGTCCTGCATGCACAAACACATGATCACTGAGCTACAGAACGTTAGATGTTTTATATTTCCTACTGGAAACAGGCTGATCTTCCACATTTCTCCCTGCATGTGTAGATTTTGTGAACTTCCCTGCTAATTTTTACTTTTCTGTTAAACCTTAAACTGACAAGCAAATTTAGAAAGCAGCTGCTGAGCAGAGTTAGGATGGATTTCCTTTACAATGACAAGATCTTCCCCTAAACACAGCGGCTTAAAGAGTGACTCATAAATTGTATGAATTAGTGGAAAGTTGGTATTTGTGGGTTTGGTTGTTTTTCTTTTTTTATTTTGTATTCAGTGAAAACTGGACCACATCACATCTGTGAACCGGTTTGTCACAGTGAAACCACTCACCAAGGAAATAACTCTGGAAAAAGGGAAGGGAAAGCCGAAACGCCGTACCGTGTCTGTTCAGTGTCTAAACAGAATTACTTCTCTCTGAACTCATTCCAGGATCTGGTCTGCAAATGCTAACGGACTGTAATTTCCCATTTTTGTTGCATCCTTGAGAATAAATTGTTCACTTTCCTACATAACTGCATATTTTCCTCTCCCTCGTTTTGAACATGCACACATCGACTTCATATCAGCTGGTTTAATCACAAACATGCCTTTTGTTTGCAGCACTTTGTATCTATTAACTTAATTATTCTTAGAATGAAAGAAATGAATGTAAACTTTTAAATCTTGAAAATGGATCAAAATAGTCCATCAGACATTTGATCCAGCAGGTGACAGAATGCTGCTGGGATGATGGGGGAGCGGGGGGGGGTGTATTACATTCAAACGAATTAGACTGAAGGGAGGAAATGGTTTTGATTTCCAGATTAAAGTCAGATTCATCTCATTGTGTTTCACTTCACCTTCATAATTTGTCCACTTTGTTCTTTCAGCTGGAAGGACGGTTTGGGTTTCTGTGCACTCATTCATCGACACCGTCCAGAACTCATTGACTATGGAAAGCTGCGTAAGGTGAGCACGTTTCTACTTAAACTGACTGAAATCATCTCTGGAAAGAAACCAGAGCGGATAATAGTTCATATTTCTGATGAAATAAAGAAAGAAGTGCTTCTCCTTTGTGCTGGAAAGATTAACCATCCTGTTGAGCCTCATATGAATCACTTGGTTGACAAGTTTCTCTGACGTTGTTGTTGATCTGCTGTGGACAGGATGACCCCATGACCAACCTGAACACGGCCTTCGACGTGGCAGAGAAGTACCTGGACATCCCTAAAATGCTGGACGCAGAAGGTGAGCGGGCAGGGAGTCAAACTGTAAAGTGATGAAGTGGAAAGCAGACTTTCTGCTGTGTTAAAGGAACAAACAGTACTTTGTGTGAAGTGCTGCTCAGAAGCTGGAAAGTGTTCTGCAGGACCACTACGACCCACGTCCTGTAATATTCCTGCAGCCTGACGGCTTCCAGCAGCAGTTGCACAAGTTGAAAATCTCATTTTTTTGCTAAAGAACTGTGCTCAGATGAGAATTGGCTTCAGTAAAGAGACAAACAAATGAACGAAGCTCCCAACTGGGCCGTGGCTTCCTAGGTTTTCAGGTCTGCTTTGACCTTCTGTGACTAACGCACGTTGTAGAAGAGTCGCCCCGCTGCATCGGCTTTCTGAAAGAGTGTGTTCACATGCAGCTGTGCACACACAGGGAGGCTATTTTCTACGGTATGTAAACATCTCTACAAATAAATGCAGCTTTATTGACGTCATCGGGCATCTCGGGGTTCGGACTCTCAGCGAGGAGCTGAAGACAAACAAAACTGCATTTCTGAGGACAAACGTCAACGTTTCAACAAAGTTCTCACCAATAATGGTGTTTATTTTACTTTCCTTGGTTCATATCATTTGTAATAAACTTCCTGTTCATTCAATCAGCTGTTCTCACCCCCCACCCCTCCCTTCCCCTCCATCCTCCGTGCCCTCCCTGACCTCCTCTCTTCCTTACAGACATTGTGGGCACTGCCCGTCCAGACGAGAAGGCCATCATGACCTACGTGTCTAGCTTCTACCACGCTTTCTCAGGCGCCCAGAAGGTATCCGGGATGCAGCATCTCCTCCTCCTCCTCTTCCTCACTCCCCTTTTCTTCCTGCCTCAGTGTGTGTCTCTTAACAGTCTCCTTCTCTCTGCAGTTCACAACCTCCCCCCCCCCCCCCCGCCGAGGGGTCACTGCTTTATTTTCCGCATGGTTCACGCCACCAAATGCATGATGGAGCAACGTCGGTGTTCTCTGAGGCAACGAGCGCGAGCGTCTCCAGTCTGAATCTACCAAACACACTCCTGATGAGTGTTTCTTTTCCATTTGGGTGATTGGAGTGGGAGGTGTGGCGAAGTTTATCTGAACTAAATAATGATAACAGCTGTGGTTGATACAAATTAGCTTGAAGTCTGGTAACCGTATAACAGGATGGCCCCGTTCAGCCTGCAGAGCGGCAGCCTGAACTGGGGGAGGAGGAATGAATGGAATTAAAAGTGGCACTTCAAAGTCGAGCAGCGAGCTATCGGTTCACTTTAACGGTTCTGTGCCGTCTGGCTTCAGTGAAGACTCTCTCCTTTCCCCCTCCGAAGGGCGCAAACGCTGCATCGGACTTTCTGCGTTGGATTATGAACAAAGTGCCAGTTTGACAGCTGTTTTGATGCACAGCAAGACACCTGAACTGGTTCTGTGGTCTTCTTCAGAGACGTAAGAGTTCTATAAAGACCAGGCTCGTCTGAGAGGCCCGGCTACAGCCATCATCTCGCCGTCACACAGCTGTGTTTAAGCAACTCACGTCAAAAATGGCTGTTTGTAGCCGGAGGGCGGAGGTAGAACTGCACATCTAGGATGTGTGCAACAAGACACAGCTGCTGCTGGGATTATTAAGAAAGAAGAAAACGTGAAATAAAATTCAAGAATATTTATTTTTTTGTTGTTTTTGAGGTTTTTAAAATGATTTGTTTAGATTTATGCACTCAGCTCCCACTTCAGTTACAGTGAAACGTGTCACCCATTCAGACTGAAAAGCAACCAACCTGAGACAGACTGGAGGCGTCTTGTGACTCGTGATGTCGCCCTCTGCTGGCCCTTTTGTCTCTGCACACTTTTACTCCATTTTTTCTCCTCTCTGCCTCTCTCCCCTTCCTCTGTTCCCCGGGCAGACATCATTAGCACCTTGAGGCCAGATGAGAAGGCCGTCATGACTTATGTGTCGTGTTACTACCACGCGTTCTCGGGCAAACAGAAGGTGAGAAAACAATGGCTGCTTTCTTGTCAGACTGGCTGGTAGCGAATGACTACTACTTTTTTTTTTTTCCTGTTTGTTTTTTTCCCCCCAATGCCCTGGTGTGATGCCACCGTGTGGTCCTGCAGCAACACACCTGCAATGGGAAGCAGATCTAGTTTATGTGTGCGTGTGTTTACCGAGTTATCATTAAAACACACACATTTGCATTGTTGACGTCTTAGCAGGTCTGTTGAATTCACTTCTTGTCCTTTTGATGTTATGATTTGTGCATTTTTACTGGAATCCAGCAGGAGTCCTTACGTATTCAGACCGTCCTTATCTGCCATCGTTCAGCAGAAAGATTTGAGACAAAGCAAAACTCTTTGTCTTTTTGCTTTTCTCCAAAGACAAGTGAAGTCTGCTCAGCGTCTGCATCTCACATGCAGGATATCTGCTAAATCGTCTCTGCTTACATGCGTTGTTAGAATCCATGTTCTAATGGAGCTTGTGGTTCTCCAGGGAGTCTTGAAGCTGCTGCTCGCTGGCACACAGTTTTGCAGCGCTGGCACAGATTGCACATTGAAAGTTTCTCCTCCTCTGTCACTTCAGATTGCACCCTGAGGGGGAAATTTACACATAAACACCATCACTCTCGCTGGATCGGTGTGTACACGGGAAATCCACACATGGATTTTTACAAAGCAGAGTTTCGAGTTGACCACAGTGTTCCTGTACCGCATTAAACACAGATGGCCTGTTGTCACGTTCAAACCCAAATTTCCTTCCATATACTGTTAATTTGACCTTTTATACTGTTACTATTTTATTAAATAAGAAAAAATAAATCCACCTTCTTTCACATCTAAGTTTTTTTTTTTTTATGAATCAATCTCAGATTCATATTAGAAAGAATAAAATACTTCATCTTCAAGGAGATTTATTTTCCAGTACTTATTAGAAATTAGGATTAAAAACAGGTTAATGCACACACATACTAATAGGTGAGGGCACAAAGCGTCCCATGGCTCTCCTGGCCTAGAAGGCGAGTGATCTGTGTGTCGTGTGCAGTGTGTGAGAGGCGTCTGAGAACGTTTTAGTTTAGATGCTGAGAAGTGGCTCCTGCACCAGCCCAGTTGTTTTACTGCTCATTGTTATGATTTTGTTTGGTGGTTTGTGATGGATGTTGGTGAAAAAGCCTGGAAATGACCTTTTAATGGTTGCCAAATTGATTGGCTTGTACTCAACACTCCATGTGTTCTTCTGACGTCTAACTTTCATTCTTGGTTAGGACCACTTTGTTAAACCGTAGCTGTAAAACAGGATTTTTTCTTTCAATATGCTCAAGACGATGTGAAAATGAAACGACACGGCAAAATATTCCAGAAGTTTTAGTAGTTTAATGTCTGACAGCTGTGTGATTTGTTCTGTAGCCCAAAACTTTATCGACAGTTTGTGGCACTGACAACATTTTGCTGCATGACCAGAATTTTCTTCGTCGTGGAAAAGTTCTGACAGACGCAGTGTGAAGCACCTGTTCAGTAGTAAATGAGAGAATAAAGTCTCAGGTATTTTCCTGTGGAGAGCAAAAAGTGAGTGCAACATGATCAGAAAAGCTCAGGCGCTCAATTAATTCAGATATTCCCTGATTTCTAGTCACAGAATATCTCTTGGCGTAACCACCGCGGTGGAAATAACATGACTACAGTCTTAGTAAATGCAGACATTAACGTGACGTTTTATTTTCCTGTTCGGTGTAAATCAGGGAGGATTTGCTGGGAATTTATCGTTTTCTTTTAAAGTTTTTCTTTAAAGGTTTTCCAGGTGTATGTGATTCTACTATAGACAGAAACTGGCTCTGTGCCGTCCCTGGCTTCCCGGGTGAATGGTTGGATTTTCTTCCCTCCCTTTGGTGTCTCCTGTCTGCAAACTGATGTCAGAGCAAAGCGATTCATGAGAGGTCAACAGAGGCAGCGTGCAAACAGCTGCTCACAGAAGCACGACCTGCACATCCCGGCGGTCCTTATAAGGCAGCTTGTCTGCTGCTGGTGGAGCTCCCGGAGCATGTCTCTGACCACCGAGCCAAGCTTCCTCTGTGATCTTCTTTAAGAAAAGAAAAGAAAAGAAAAGAAAACAGGCAGAAGACAGTCCTGCATGTGGGATGCTAGTCTCTGAGCTGTGAAACGGGAGCAAAAGAGACTTTTAAAGCACTTTATTTCCTTCCTTTTAATGGCTTAAAAGGTTTTTATTTTCATTTTTCTGCCTAAAATTTTGTTGCGTATTTTTCCAAAACTTCATGCATGCTGCTTCCATTCTGTCACCTTGTTTTGGTTTGTTTTTTCTGGAAATCCTTTTCTCCTGTTTCTAGTGAGCTATCCCACATTTTCATTATCAACACAACATGTAAATGTTGTCATGGAAACACTGTTGGGCTCAAGCATTATCGACACGGTGGCGAAGATTCTGCGGCCAAGTGAGAGAAGTCACAGATGAGACTGTGAGCTTCGTGGCCAGTCGTCCCTGTCAGAACTCTCTGCATGAAGGTGGAGGGAAAGACAACACACTGTTTGCTGCTGTTCTGTAATTGGGCAGCAGTGCAGAGAGGAAGGTGACCCTGCACCTGATGGCAGCCTGACCTACAGCCTGGTTGTTCCAGCTCCATCCTGTTGAGACAACAAGCTGAGCCGGTTCTGTTTGCGTCACATCGTTACCGCTGATCTCCTCACAATGTTATTCACCCGAGTGCTTCTGTGGGTGGTACAGTTAAACAGCATGCAACCTGAAGTAAAGCCGGTGTCTCTGCAGAGAATTGACTGATTAGATACGCAGCGATGACTGATCATGTCTGCTCTGCACCTCACACTGTTTCTCCCCTCGCCTTCGTCATCCAGGCAGAGACGGCGGCCAACAGGATCTGCAAGGTGCTGGCCGTCAACCAAGAGAATGAGCAGCTGATGGAGGACTATGAGAAGCTGGCCAGTGATGTGAGCACACCCCACTTTTTCCTATAATTGTCCTGCACTTTTCTCAGCCCTTTCTCCATCTCCCTTTCTGAGCCATCTCCCCCCCATACCCCCCCTCCAGTCCCCCGGGGTTGGTTGTGCTCCATTCAAGCCAGGCAGAGAGTGTAGCAGTAGGAGTTACACAGAAGTGATTTTTCTTTTGTCATATAACAGTTTTACAGTATTTAGCCTGTTTTTATCTCATATAAAGCAAGTTCTATTTTACCGCCAGCCGACACGTCGCTCATGGTAGACTGAGGCATGTCGTTACAGTTTCAACAGATTTGTTAAGCGATGTATTTACAAGTTTTGCATCAAAGCTAAATGGCTCCAAGTTTCAGCTTTTTATTTACTGCGAACATATAAAGGTTAAAAAAAAGAAAGAATTTTAAAACCAAGTTTGTATTTAAATGAACTTATTTCCAAATATGGTGAAGTATTCCTTTAAGTTTCCGTTGGGTTGTTGTGGGGGAACATTTTAATGAAAGAATGGAGCTCATTTTTCAGATCTACACATGCACTTGAACGCACCATCCCGTAAAATGTTTTCAAGCTGCCTTTTTTAAGGAAGTTAAATGTAACTTTCAGGGCAAAATAAATGTTGACGATTTTCTTTTGCAGTTTATTTTTCTAAACATGAATTCTGATGCTGCATCATGTCCTCAGTGGTCCAGCACTACCACCAGATAAAACATGCAAAAGTCCAAAACAAACAGAAATGTTCTTAAATTTGCATTAAATTGCAAAAAATATTGAAATCATTTGAAGCTAATGATTTATCTCAACCTGTATTCTTTTTTCACTCATTAAAAACATACATGACACTGCTCTTTGTTCCCTTCTGACGGCCGTCTTTCCCCTTTTTTCTTCTCTGTTTTGCAAAATTTTGCTCTGCTTCTCCTTCCCTCTGATCTCCATAAACTTGGTTTTCCTCCATCTCTGTCCTTTTAATATTTTCCCTTCACATGCACACACACACACTCACACACATGCACTTGCACAAACACCATCAACATCGCAGCTGCTGGAGTGGATCCGTCGCACCATCCCCTGGCTAGAAAACCGAATGCCCGAGAACACCATGCAGGCCATGCAGCAGAAGCTGGAGGACTTCAGAGACTACCGTCGTCTCCACAAGCCGCCCAAAGTGCAGGAGAAGTGCCAGCTGGAGATCAATTTCAACACCCTGCAGACCAAACTGAGGCTCAGCAACAGGCCTGCCTTCATGCCCTCAGAGGGAAAGATGGTCTCGGTACGTTACGGTGGTCTGTGGATGAATAAGCTCGCTCACACGCACATGAAATTTTTAGCTCATAATTCAGTGTTCATCTAGGCAGAAGTTGAAAAATGGTTTGGAAACTTGAAGCTGCAGGAGACGCCTCATCTCATTCAGAAGTAAACCTGCTAAATCTGGTTTTTGAAGTTTTGAGTTGGAAAAAAACTTCAGAAGTTCTCAAAACTATTTGGGTTAAAAAAAACAAACATGAAATTAAAATCTGAATTTGAATCTGATCCCATTCGGAGACATCTGAGCATAATGGACACTACATTCTGCACCATCAGGAGCCTCAGCAGTGTGTGGCAGATCCACACAACAGCTTGGCTCCTCCTCCTGCTGGTCACCAGTTTGGTCACAGTGTTGCATCCCATTCCTCCAGCAGCAAATGTTTCAGGTCGACAAGCATTCTTGTGAAGGTCACTGTAACACGTACAGCGGGACCAAGCTGAAGACCAGATTCTGGAAGTTCTCTGTGATGATCCTGGCTCTTTCTGCCAGAATCAGGGTCCCAGTTTCTGGAGATGTGGGATCACTGTTGGCCCCAGAATCTAATCTTTGTCTCCTAGCTGCCAGTCAGGTGGAAGTGGTACATCTGGACTGGAACACCTGGCACATCCTGAAGCTCTGAACAGGGATAAATACCCACAAGAGAATGATGCAGTAGATTTTGGCTCCTTTTTCATGTTTAATATAACATGAAATGTTATCATTAAAGTAGAGAAATAATCAATCAAACAGATTTACTTTGTATTGTTTGTATGACACAACAGCTGTGAATAAAGGTTATTTACAAAAATAAAAGTTTTCATCCAATTTGTCAAAATTAGTCTTAAATAGGTGTTTATTCTTTAAAACAAAATTAGTTTTTTAATATTTCATTACGCTAGTTTTAGCATTAAACTTCAGAAAAACTGCAAAAGAAAGAAAATGTGGTTTTGATGGAAAGTTGGAAAATGTCATGGTGATAACTAAGTCACATTTTTGTCCCTTAAAGCAACTCTGACAGCTTCATCACACAAACTTAACATCAAATATTTGTATTTATGAGGAAGTTTACGTCGTGTTGTGCTACTTCCCACTCGCCCAACAGGTGTTCAGAGTTGGCTTGTGGGAAGTTGACACCTGTGTCTTCAGTCTAATCTAATCTAAACTGAAGTTTCCTGCCTGTCGTTGTGAAGGACATTAACAATGCATGGGGAAATCTAGAGGGAGCGGAGAAGGGCTACGAGGAGTGGCTCCTCAACGAGATACGCCGGCTGGAAAGACTCGACCACCTGGCAGAGAAGTTTCGACAGAAAGCTGCCATCCATGAAGCCTGGACCGAAGGTAACGGATGTCTGCTTCAGAAATCTCAGTGAATGAAAACAGAAATTCCAGCCTCTTAAGTTTGTCCATCTGATCCAGTCAGCATGCAAACAAGTCGACACCATTAAAGTTTATGTAGCATCCCTGGAAGGATTTCTGCGTCTCCTCCTGCAGGTAAAGAGGACATGCTGCAGAAACGGGATTATGAGACGGCCTCCCTGTCAGAGATCAAGGCCCTGCTAAAGAAGCACGAGGCTTTTGAGAGCGACCTGGCTGCGCACCAGGACCGCGTGGAGCAGATCGCCGCGATCGCACAGGAGTTAAAGTAAGAGATGAGTCGGCGTAGGCAGGAGGAGAACGAAAACCTGCAGGTAATGATGGCGAATCTCTCGTGTTCTTGTCTGCTTTGTGCTCCAGCGAGCTGGACTACTACGACTCTCCGAGCGTCAACGCTCGCTGCCAGCGGATCTGTGATCAATGGGACATGCTTGGAGCTTTGACCCAGAAACGCAGTGAAGCCCTGCAGGTGAGACGGGACAAGCCTGACAGACCCTTCACTGAATTTATCACCTCCTTTTAAGGTCCCTCGACCTTCCAGGGGTTGCTGAGAGGTCATTTTACAGTTACAGTGTGGAGCTGTGTGAACGATCAAGAACAAACTCTGAGTTCCTAAAAAGTTCCTTTTTAATGCTTAACAGAGAACAGAGAAGCTGCTGGAAACCATCGACCAACTATACCTGGAGTTTGCCAAAAGAGCAGCTCCGTTCAACAACTGGATGGAGGGTGCCATGGAGGACCTGCAGGACACCTTCATCGTCCACACCATTGAGGAAATCCAGGTAAAGGAGGAAGGCTGAACAGAAGGAAAACCAGAGGATGCAGTATTTTCCCCAGACGGTGAAAAGCAGCTTCTGAAAATATTTTCTCATGATTTAATCCTGTAAAACTGTAAATGCAAAAAGCTGCTTGTTCGCTGCTAAACGCGGCTAAAGACAAGTCAAACCAGACAGTCAAACATCATCATCATCACATCCAGATTATTTCCATTTCATTTGGCAGATTTGTTTTTATTTGTTTCCATGTAAATTTACATATCAGATGCTCTGACAGACATGTTGGATGAGATATATTTATAATTTCTACATTTAACTGTACTGTTGACGTACTGTTGTGTCAAGCAGTATTATGGTTTACTGGACAGTAAAATGAAATATTATCAACTCTACCTGCTCTAACAGCTCAAATGGTCTTCTGAAAAAGAAAAGGAAGAAAAAGTTCAGTTTCACAAAGAAGCAGCTTCCTGACTGATCCTCCAGTCAGGAAGTCGGGTTGCTCAAAACAGCCTTACACATCCTCCGTTAAGCATCACCTTGTTGTTTTATCAGTTTGGAACTATTAATGCTGGCGATGGCTGGATAATGTGGACAGATTTTACCAAGGCATCTGTTTTCTTTGGTTTGGTTTATGTTGGTGTGAAGTTTGTAAGAGAATCTAAGCAAATGAGTTTTCCTTTTAAATAATTCTCCTTTTGGGATTAATGTAGTTTTAATCAATTAAATTCTAAATTAAATGAGTTTAAATGTGGGACAGATCAAGACTGAGATTAGATAGTTTTCACTTTTATGTTTAAAATGTGATCTGAAGAAACAGATAATCTTGTTTGCATGGAAGCATTGCTACAATGAGGGATTTTTTTAAAATTCATGCAGTAGAAATAAGTTAATACTTACTGAATGTATTAAAATGTATTTGTTAATCTACACACTTTTTTTTGCGCTTTGTGTGTCAGGGACTGAGCACAGCTCACGAGCAGTTCAAAGCGACGCTGCCAGAGGCCGACAAAGAGCGACAGGCCATCCTGGGTATCCACAACGAGATTGCCAAAATTGTGCAGACTTATCACGTGAATATGGCTGGCACCAACCCCTACACCACCATCAACCCACAGGAGATTAATGCCAAGTGGGACAAGGTAATGTGCTCCGCACGTTCATACTTCAGCAAGTTTTCTTTATGTTTTAATGAGAGTGTCGTATTCAGGCGATGGTCTCTAATCAAACCCCATAAACAGCAGACTGCAAGAAACACACAAGTTCTGGAAGAATAAATAAATAAATATGGTTAAATCAAAGTTTTCTTCTAGACATTATGTTTTTGTTTTGTTTTTTGGCTTTTAATATTTTAGGTTTTTAAGGCGCATCCAGAGTATAAAAGTGTATTTTGTTTAAAAAAAAAAAAAAAAAAAAAGGTGTAAAAATTAAACATCTTGTGAACGGGTTATTCCGTTCATGTAAACTAAGAAAATTAAAGCTCCACTTCAGTTTATAGGCACCTTAAAAAATCCTAAAGCTCCACTTTATCGGTTAGATGTCTTTTATTTTTAAGTTTTGTGCTTTTGTAAAATTAAATAATTTCTTCTGCTTTTCATTTATTGCTTTATTTTTTTTTTACTGGATCAGGTTGAAACATTCTCCATAAATTCTTGTGGGATGATTTCTGGTTTGATTCTTTGCCGTCTTTAGAAACTCTTTGGTCCCACTGGTGCAGAAAACTGGCAGTTCAATGATTTTGGAGATTAAACATTTATTTGTTTGTTTATTTTAATAGTGATGAACAAGTAGTCTGAGATCATTTATTCATTCACAACTAAGTTACAGACCCAGTCCATTACATTTAAATTCATTGTTCATTTGTAATCCCGTTAGAACAAATCCTGGATCCAGATTAGTCCAGTTACCATAACTCTGTTCAATTAAACCAATTCACAAAAATAATCACGTCTTCTTTTCAGTCTACTCCCCCATCCTGAGAATCCTCAGGGTGGCGGACGACAGGAAAAAAAACCTTTTTTTTAAATGAAAAGGAAAAACTTCCAGCAGCAGGTGAGGACACCTGTCTGCCTGGACCAGTTGGGGGTTGGGAGGACCCAGCAGCACCAGCACTCTGAGCCAGGGGTTCCCGCTGGGAAAGAACAAGAGAGAAAGAAATGAATAAGAATAAAAACATTTTTATACACAAAGGAAGAAAAGAGCGAAATGGAGAGAAGTGCTAAATATGTCACGGAAACCAAAACCTGAAGCTGGTTCGTAAAGACAGGGTGTGAGAACTGCTTACTGTCGCATCATTTGTTATTTTTAAAGTGATGAATCTCTTTATTCATCGGCTGCGTCCCGGTCTGTGCTGGGATTTCAGACGTCCATAATGACTCTAAAGGCTTTTATGTAAATAATGTCTGAGGGTTGAAAAGCAGATGGGCGGGTCAGGAATGGAGGAAAAGGAGGAAAAAAGAGAAATAAAATATCTTTTCCTTTCCTGCTGCTCATCCTGCTGCAGGTCAGGCAGCTGGTGCCGCAGCGTGACCAGGCTCTGATCGAAGAGCACGCCCGGCAGCAGAACAACGAGCGTCTGCGCCGACAGTTCGCCAACCAGGCCAACGTCATCGGGCCCTGGATCCAGACCAAGATGGAGGTCAGTGTGTGAGTGGGTCTGACGGGAAAACTAGCTGTTCAGGTTCAGAATGAGGCCGGCTTGGTGACAAGTCGCGATCTAGGGCGCCTCATCTGGAGACTTTTTAGTTCCAGGAACTTTAATCCATCATTTGTCTTTTATGGTACGGCACATTCAAATCAGTTCAGACAAAAACTATGAAGGCAAATATTCCTTCATATTGTCTTTGTGTCTCATCTGATGTTTACGTCAAAATTCAGGTTGACATGAACTCGAGAAAACACGAAAAAATAAAGAAATAACATCTTTAACGAGTGGAAAAAAGAACAATGAGGTGAAGGCATAACAGGCAAGCAGTAACAGAGAAACTTTGTCCTCTGCGTGTCTTTGCAGGAAATTGGCCGCATCTCAATCGAGATGCACGGCACCCTGGAGGACCAGCTGACGCACCTGCGCCAGTACGAGAAGAGCATCGTCAACTACAAGCCAAAGATCGACCAGCTGGAGGGAGACCACCAGCTCATTCAGGAAGCCCTCATCTTTGACAACAAGCACACCAATTACACCATGGAGGTGAGCAGGACGAGGAAAAGAGATTTCTGGAGCCGACGCTCTTCATGCCACTTCTCACTGAAGCAAAGCTCCGTCTCTTTTACACCGTCTGGCTTTGTTGGGCTCTGGAAGCCCCCCGGCTTTGCCAACTTTCAGAGCTTTGGGGTTTGCTACGAACTACAAAACAAGAAAATGTGTTTCCTGGTGTTGCCGTTTGTCCTCCCGTCTCCGGTGGACGAAATCGACTTTGCTTCATTAGCTGAACGCTGGGAAAGGAAAATCTTCTGTCTGCCTGTAAAATCCTGTAAAAACAGTTGACATAAATTTGTCTGAGACGCTCGAAGCGGCTACCGACTAAATGGATGCAAGCAGCCATTTGTTGTGATTTAACACAGGGGTCCCCAACCTTTTTTTTGTACCAGGGAGCAGTTTCACACAGAAAGACTTTCTCAAGGACCGGGTAGCGGCGTGAAGGTTCCAGTAACAAAAACCCGAATCATTATATTTAGTATGTAATCTGAATGCAACAATTAGATTTTATATTAGGCACTTTCATGAACTGTTACACTATAATATCAACTCGCCAAGATGTAGAATCAGTGGGAGGTCTGGGCTTGTTTGCCTGCAAGTAGACGGTCCCATCTGGGGCTGATGGGAGACAGCGACACTCGAACTGTATTCCTTATATCCAGTCTACTCCGTTGTCTTGTTTTTGTTTTAAGTAATTGTTTCTGTCCTTCATGCTCCCAATTTTTTCTTTCAAAATATTCTAAGGGCTTTTCTTTCAATGCTGGGAGTTTTGTCTCCATGTGGCGGTGAAGTTTTGATGGTTTCATGGCTTCCTTAGCAAGCCTGTCACTGCATATGACACAGAGTGGGTGTGGGGCATGAGAATCACCTGTTGCAATGAACCCGTAACTCAGGTAGGAATCTTGGTATTTTCTTTCAAATGCAGCTTTCTTTTTGCAGGCAGTCTGTTATCCTTCTGCTGTCGCGTCGTCGTCTTGTTTACCTTTTCCAAAGAAACTCCAGTGAACTCTGTTTCTGACTCATTTTGCGAGGGCTTGCTTGCGTTGCTGATGCAGGATAGATACGCGCCAAAGAGTCAAGCGCGGAAGTTAGGCAAGGGCAGAAGTGGTTGTCTTTCAAAATATGACACCCAGAAGCAAAAACATATTTTTATATATAATAATCAAGATTATTCATTCTTTGCGGCCCAGTACAAAATGATCCATGGACCGGTACCGGTCCGGGGGCCGGTGGTTTGGAACCCCTGATTTAACACATTTCTCTGTTCAGAGGAAACGTCTGATGATGCTCCTGTTATACTTTCTGGTCCTCCCTGTTGATCCAGGCTGTTAGGAAGAACTCGGCCGTTGTTCCTCTTTAAGACCCCCGTATTTAATCCTGCTGGAATGAAACCTCACAGGTTCTCTGTGTGGATGTTTGTGGGTCTTTTTTTTTTTTTATTTGAAGCACGAAGTTAAGTGTTGATTACTCTTAAAAGATCATACTGTTGTTGTTGATGTTTTCACTGCATTTACTGACACAAATACAGAATATTTCCAGCTTACAAGGAAAAATACGATGATTGTGAGGGAATATGGAAGCAAATGAAAGTCCTCCGTCCAGCTCCCTTTGAGACTTCTTATTTTTTCTCCTCTGCAGCACATCCGCGTGGGCTGGGAGCAGCTGCTCACCACCATCGCCCGCACCATCAATGAGATCGAGAACCAAATCTTGACGCGAGACGCCAAGGGCATCAGCCAGGACCAGCTGAATGAGTTCCGGGCTTCCTTCAACCACTTTGACAGGGTGAGTATTGAATCGCAGAGCGGACAGTGGAGGAGAGGTCGGTGGATGGTACGTTACAGGCTGCCATGGGGAACAGACACACAACAGGAAGAAAAATGATGGTTAAAGAATATTTTGACATTTGAGAAACACATCTGTTCACTTTCTTGCAGACAGTCAGAAATATTGATAAAATCAATCCTCAATTTAAAGCTGGGGTTGGTAATGTTGCTCAGAGACATTTAATCTTACTCTGGGTGAACTGGTTCCTCGTCCTGATAGCAGTCTGTACATTTTGTAATCATGAACAACAAGAAATATAGTTAGACGCCTCAGTTTACTGTAAATCTGTAAAAACTCTAATCTAAATGTTAGGATCAAATTGAAGTTGTTCATTTCTTATATTTCGTAAAATTCTTCTCCCGGCTCCCCTCCTCCCCCTCCCGCAGTGCATACCTGATCACCACACCCTGCATATAAATAGCGTGTTAGGATAAAAATATAAAGTAGTGAAGAAGAAACTTGGAAGACAAACATGACTGAGAAAATGCAGGAAGGATTTCCCGACCCGGCTCGGTTTATTCCGTCGTCTCTAAACAGCCGAGAAAGAGGAAAAAAGCTGCGAACTAGAAAAGCACTCGGAGAGCGCAAACCTCAGCCACGGCTTTCAAAGAGTTCCTGGATCCAAACGGTGATCCGGATCACCACCAAAATTAAATCAGTTCTTCCTTTTTACATTTCCAGCAACTTCTGCAAATTTCTTTTAAATCCATCCATAACTTTCTGACTTATGTTAAACACAAACAGAGAAACGCCGGTAAAAAGATAAACTCCTTGGTGGAGGTAAGAATAAAGTCTTGCATCACGCAAGGAGCAAAACCAGAGGGGGAGGAGCCAAGACAAGGCGCCGCTTTCACATCCTGCTAGCTCCCCAACATCACCTACACCAGATTTAAGGAGTAATATTCCGTTATTGTCAGATACGACTGCACAGTCATATGAACGCGAAGCTACAACTTTTGCCAAATTCCTGATAAAATAAATACAAAAAGCAAATTTATGTGAATGTTCATCAATAATAGGAAATTTCCTTCCATCAAGTGGAAATTTATTTCAGTGTTTGAGCATCAACCTGCGTTTTGTCATTTTTGTCCTGATAATTCCTTCTGGGACCCGTGCAGCTGACATGCACCGTAATATTTGCAGCCTCAGAGACTGAAATGTGCCGACTTCATGCATATGGATTCATTTCTGTTCAGAGGAACAAATGAGAAAAAAAGCAGAACAACGTGGCTGCTTGTTAGGAGAAGTTCTGCTAACTGCACCTTTACTGTACATTGATAACCTGCGTGGGTCGTTGTGGGACAGCTGACCTGAAAGAGTTTGCCGTGCACGTCAGCAGAGTCCCAGGGTGGACGTGCAGACATGGAGATGATGAGCTCAGCCTTCACAGTGAAACAAGATGCTGCACTTCACTTCCTGAACAGTTCTGTTGATGTGTGCAGGTATTCTTTAGGCCGCCATTTCCTGTCTTTCATCGTTAATTTGGTTAAATAAAATGAAACTACTGCGATGGACCTGCGAGCTGTCCAGGGTGTACCCTGCCTTTCACTGCTGGGATAGGCTCCAGCTTCCCCGGAGTAAGCGGTTAGGATGATGAATGAATGAATGAAAGTAAAAACTAGAAGCACTCAGAGCGCAGACCTCCGCCAAGCCTGTGTCAGTTTTTTGTTAGTCTGTGAGATGGGAGCTTAATGACAAAATGATGGCTGTCTCCGTAGAATCCAGTTCTTTCTGAACTGATGTGACAGACAGACGCTGAACACATGAACTCCGCCTTGGTGGAGGTAAGAACGTCGACATGGAAGATCTAGGAGAAGATGACGGTTCGCGCGTCATCAGTCTCCACAAAAACAATTACTGATCACATCTTGTTGCCCTGGCAACTAAAGCTCGTTGCTTTCAGCCTCCTCCGTGTTCCTCTGTATGACCGGACTCTTCTGCATGTTTGCTGTTAGACAAATTAATAATGACTTCTTGGGCTATGACAAATATTGATCTGTGGCTCCTGCCTTGTTTTATTTTTTTTTTTACTTTATTTTCTTAATCTGTGAAAGCTGAATGGTTTTAGACTGGTTTCATGCCAGACAAGGGTTGAAGGTTTTACCTGCCTAGTTTACTGATGAGCTTTGTTAAAGCGTAAGCTAATAAAACCACCGACTATCTTTACTTTCATCATAAATTTAGCGCTTTTGATCATTTTCAGCAAGAAACTGAATAAATGTGTTTCCAAATGGCAAACTGTTGTGCTGAAAACTTCAGTGTTTCTCGTGTTGGACCCCACATTTTTCTGTTGAATATTTAGACTCCAGCAGCAAAGAAAAGAAGTCAAGGTGAGAGAATATCGTGGGTCCTTCAGTGATGCAGAAAACAGTCCAGCTTGTGTGTGTGGCGTGTATAAGGATGTGCCGTGACCTTACCGCCTGGTTTGAAGAGGAGCTTGCAGCTCATTGACACAACATTCATCTTTAAAGGCTCAAAGGCTTCAGTTAGACGCTTTTATCATACATTAAATCGAGATTAAACAGAAGTTAGCGATTAAATTTAGCTTCACGTCAATTGCTGCTTCTATAAATCTCTGCTTACTCTGCTCCCTCCTGTTCGCTGAGCGCAGTGTTTACCCTGAGGCAAACATGTACGAAGCAGCACCAATTATGGATGAGTTTTTATTTAGCTCCAACTCCACCATCACCTCATGCATTCCTCCGCAGCTGCTGTATCATTAATAAATGCCTCAAGTCAAAGATGGGAGCCCACAGGAAGTCAAACAGAGTCCTGGGCTTGATTTTTGTTTTCTATTTGCAGCCGTTGGCTTAACATTTGTAGGTCGATACATGTGATCAAGCTAAAGCAGCAGGAAGCTTTAGAAAAATTGTTTTAAAAGTTGTTCAAATAAATTCATCCGACAAAAAAGTTCCACATTTCCTGATTTGAAGGTACTCCAGGTGGTATTAATTCAGGAATTACAACTATTGGTGTAAAGGAAAAAAACTACAGAAATTCAATTTCCTTCATTTTCTAGCAGCTAGATCATTAACTAGTAATGCTCAGATAACTCATGGGAATGATTACAGATTAACCACGGATTATTTACTGTTGCAAAAATAACTGGCCTTTTTCTTTTTTTGTGTGCATGTGTGATTTAAAACCAGGAAATAATTTCTGGCCTCGTCTCACCGCATGTGAACAGTTGATTTCCTTTCGTTGTTTCTGATAGATATGTACAAGTTTCATACAAAACATGCAATTTAACTCCTAAAAGTATGGCTCAACAAAGTCTGGCTCATTTCACCTTCTTAACAAGATGCAAATGAATAAATAAAAAAACTTTGATATATGTACTGATATTTCAGAACGATTGTAGTGCCAATTGTCTCCACCAGGGGGCAGAAAACAAAAATCGGATTATAAAACGAGTTTTTACCATAAAGTGATGCAATAAGTCTCAGAAATTAAATGTACAACTTTAAACTGTAAAAGATGGAACTTGACATGCTTTATGGTCTTGTTGAGTGAATTTAGATAAAATTTAAGTTGGAAATTGTCTAATTATTCTGGATGTTTCTATGAGTGTGTTCATATTTCTTGGAAGTATCTCTTTAGCTAAAACAGTTAAAGAGGTTTGTGCCTGTGCAATTGTCCATCCTGTCTTATTAAGTACGTGTGCCATTGACGATATGGATAACCTGAGCACCTGAAGGCCGTGTCGCCTGCCTGCAACACGCCACATTAACGCCACTGAATGCCCTCGCCCAGCATGGCAGCACAGCTGCCACCGTGTGTTCACCTGCCAGATCCTAACGTATATGCACTGTTTTCTCTGTCTTCTGTCTCTCGTGCATGACCCTCTCTCTTCACCCCCTCCCCCTCGTGCATGGTGCACTCCCTCCACCTTCCTCCTCCCCTCCCCCAACCACCAACACCACCTCACCTACCTGATCGCACCCCTCCCATCACCTCACCATCACTGACACGGCTGTATGTGTTGCTGCATGGCCTGTGGCCCTGACGCCTCGCCCCTCCTGGCACTGGCCTCCCCCCTTCCCTACACACCCCAGGACCACTCGGGCACTCTGGGCGCAGAAGAGTTCAAGGCCTGCCTGATCAGCCTGGGCTTCGATATCGCCAACGATGCACAGGTATTTAATTGTGGCCACACCCCCACCGTGAGAGATTTAACTGGTTTCTCTCTCCTTTTTTTTTTTTTCTCCTCCCTGATACTTCCGTCCCTTCTTTATTCCCGCCTCTTCTTGTCTTTTCTTTCCCTCTCTGAATTTGCTCCCTGATTTCTCCTCACCTCTCAATGTCCACAACGACTTTTTTGTGGATTTTTTGCTTAATTCTCCTCTTTGTTCGTCCTTTGTGCTTCTGGTGACTTCCTCTGCCGTCCCTGCCTCTCCTCTGTATCTTTCTTCCATTCCTGGTTTCGACCTTGTAGAAGAGAACAGGAATCATGGATGCTGAAGACTTCAAAACCTGCCTTATCTCCATGGGTTACAATCTGGTAAAGCAATGAGCACATTTCAGATACGAACAGTTGTTTGTGATTAACACGTCTCCTTGGAAACGGTAATGGATGTAAACTTAATTTAGTTCTAAAGTATCGTATTTTCGATGCATAAACTTGTTAAATCACATGCAGATGTTTGATGTTTCAGAACCTGTAGTTTGCAGACATAAAAACACACTTCTTTCCGGCTTTGTTGCTGCTTTGCTCTGCTGCTTTATAGTGTTGACGTGGGGTTGACACACATCTTCTCTGTTGCCATCAGGGCGAGAACGAGTTCTCCCGCATCATGAGCATAGTGGATCCCAACAGGATGGGCATCGTCACCTTCCAGGCCTTCATCGACTTCATGTCCCGCGAGACGGCTGACACGGACACCGCCGACCAGGTCATGGCCTCCTTCAAAGTTCTTGCAGGCGACAAGGTACAGTACCGTGTCATGTTATCGCAGAGAAAGCAGCTCATTTTTTCCTCTTTTGTTTCCACCAGTAAGCATGTATTTCTGTTTTTCTTATAAAACCTGATTGATAAGACACTTCCCACTACCGCTGGCGACACCAGTGAAGCATATCACATCCCAGGCTTTGCATTTTTCCATCAGAGCTGTTGAAATGTTGAATATTATGAGGTTTCAACGCTGATGTTGCTGAAGAGTCTGCAAGACTAAATAGGACAGTTTATTGTCAACTTCAACATATTAACCAGAATGTTTTAATCTTGTTTGCTTTTAAGGCTGAGTAAATATGATTAAGTGTCCCACTCTTTAAAAAAATAAATAATTAAAAAAAATTTCCTCCTTCAACTCCGCTACATCAGAATGTAAACGCGTCATGAGAATGACGTGGTTAAAGACCAGCTTTAATAGGTTTAACTCTGATTTATTCTCCTGGGTTTAAATAAAGATCTTTGCTGAATTAAAGTATCGATCTAGATGTGATTGTACAAAAATAACTCGTGTGAATGTAATTATAGACTAAATGGTGTTTTTTGTATTGTTTAATATTAGATTGTAGTGATGTAACACTACAGCTTCTACTGTCATATAAGATGTTTTTTTTTTTAATCCTCTACAGAACTACATCTTAGCTGATGAGCTGCGCCGGGAGCTGCCTCCAGACCAGGCCGAGTATTGCATCGCCCGCATGGCTCCTTACACCGGCCCGGACGCTGTACCCGGCGCCCTCGACTACATGTCCTTCTCTACCGCTCTGTACGGAGAGAGCGACCTCTGAAACACTCTGTCAGTCGTCCTGACTGGGGACCACCAGCCGACCCGCTCCGATCACCGCCACGTCCTCCAACCGCCCCGTCAGCACACTCCTGTACTGCTGCGCTCATTGTTTGTATGTTTTTGGCCTTATCTTTTTGTCAGTATCCTCTGTCTCCTCATGTTTGTCCTGCCACCCGTGCAGCCTCTTCACCGCTCCCTCACGCTCCATCTCCGTTGTGTTTGCTTCCCACGCGATGCAGCGACTCTCCAGGTTTACAAAGAGGGAGAGACAAAAAATGTTTTTTGTTTTTATTTTCATGTTGTTATTGTTTTTCTTCAGAAAATAAATAAAGTTAACATATTTTATTATACTGAACAAAAAAAAGGTATTTTTATTCACCTGATTGAAATAAGAGATGAAACTTGTAATAAAGAAAAGATTACTATACTTTCTCCTCTAATTCTGTTTACTGCAGGGATTTATCATTCATCTGCATTTCCACTCTGAGCAGAAAGTAAGTGCATGCATCATAAAACATGCTTATATTTAAAGGGTAAAACAGAACCATGATTGCCTGAAAATGAAAAGTGTCACGATGCGCATCAAGACCAGCCAAGATTTTGATTTGAAGGTGGTATTTGTGTGTATTTTGGCTCGTTTTCAAGTGATTGAACAGGAACGAGGAAAATCTACATCGGTGACACTTCTCAACGGGGGGGAGCTGCATTTGAAAAGTGCATATCAATGCCTGCATTCTTAGATATACTTTTTATAAACCACTTCTCAGCTCCTAAAGACCTTATTTTCAAAAGTTTTACACTACCAGTCAAAAGTTTAGACACAGTTTCCCATTGGTTTAATGGGAAAGCGTGTCCAAACTTTTGACCGGCAGTGTATATCGGCATTAATTTTGTCTGAGCAAGAAAATGTGTGTACAGTGTAGTATTAGTACAAATCATGTTTAGAAGTAATTCAGTCCTGACGAGTTGACACAATTTTGACCCACAAAAAAGTTTTTGAGTTAATACTTTGATCATTAAAACTGGGAATATTAAATGAGATTATTGACTGAACTGGAGGAATTCAGTTTGACATTATACTAGAGCTCATACCATAACTTTTTGTTCATGGGTTATATTATACAAATCATTAGATGTAATTTTAATTCAGTTATAAACAGTAAAGGGACACCTGGGAGGTCTGGTATCCTGGGGAGTTTTTGGGTGTCATGACCATTTTCCTTTTGCTTGGTGAATAAGTGAGCTTCAATACAGTCCCAAAAAAGAAAGAAAAGTGTTTCCAGAGTGCAAAAATTCCTGAATGTAGTTGAGGAAAAGGATATGGTTTTTTTTTAGCTGTAAATATTCTGTTCAGCTCGTTGCATTTTGTTAAATGGTTGTGACCTCACATCTATGGTGGTTCCTAAAACATGATGATCTTTGCAAACTAGATCCGCATTAAGAAGCTGAGACACAGTATTGCAGATAAGGAACGCTTTAATTAAATATACACATATAGCTTATGTTAAAGTATGTGTTTTTATATTCCTCTCCCTCAAATATAACCTTTGCTCTCAGTTTACCCACCAGTTTGCAAATTCAGTCGATTACAAGGTCTGTGACCTCTTTACCAATGGTTTAGCGGTCACAGGCGTAGTTGTTGGCAGCATCCTACTTACCAGTTAGCTGTTCCACCCTGACCAGCTTCTGTCTGTATGTTCCACCTCACACTTCATCTAAGGAACCAAATTCAGTTCATTATGTTTTCAGATACATAATCAAAATGCAAAGTTCTTTCAGAAATATTTGTGTTACCGATGACAGCGGGCTCCAAATCCACAAAAACTGCCCTGGGGGCATTTTTGGAACTCCAATCTCACCAAAGAAGTTGTCAAAATAATGATCTCGTCCTCCAATGGTCTTGTCAGAGGGCATCTCTCCATCCGACTGGATCCCATGTTCCAGGCAATAAAGTTCCCAGCAGACATTCCCAGTATGGACCCCAGCCGGACCAACATGCACTGAGATACACTCAGTTATTGTTATTCTGAAAAATTAATTTAAAAGGGAGTTCATAATGATCTTGACTGTTTGCTACTTTTTTCATCAGTGAACATAATGTGCAGTCATAAATAAAATTGAGGTGCAACACATTAGGATGCATTGTAGAATTAAATTAAATATTGCACAAGAAAATTGTAATAGAATCTAATCATATTTCCAGAGAAGATGACAGCCCTGCTAGTAGGAATCTACATAATTGCTTTTTTTTTTTTTTTTTTTTTTTTTTAAATAGACATTTAATTAACAGCATAGATGGCTTTCATGACAAATGATATATTTCATAGGTTAAAATACAAATTTTTAGGTGCACACTTTAATTAATGGCAGAAAACGTACTATTTGTTTTATTTAACAGTCGTCAAAGCTTAAGAGTCTGGAAACTATTTAACCAATTTTGTCTTTACAAAATGAGCTCAGTCATTTCTCAGAAACCATGACTCACAAAAAAAAAAAAAAACAACAAAAAAAAAACACAACCTTTTGCACTTCTGCGATAAGCGTGAGCGACTCACTTAAACCAATGTTTTCAACCAATGGTTTACGCTGTTTTATTTTACGTGGTTGTATTTTATTCAACTGTCGAAAACGTGTTAATCTGATTGGTTGGAATGTCATATAAGGGCTACTGTCATTGGTTGGAATTTTTTACGTGACGTTTTCCTTTTGTCGGGAGTTTTGTACCTCTTAGGGTGGTCTAAGAGGTACAAAAGTAGTGGTCTTATAATACTTTTTTAACAGAGGTCTTTTGTTGGGGGGAAAAAAAGCATACAATTTTACTGTTATTTGCATAAATATTTTAAACGGACTTCTTTCTGGGGAAAGTGCATATCGATTGGACGGACAACCACGGGAACTATTGTTGGTTTTCACAAATCTACACGGACAATTTTGTTTGTTGGACCCAAGAAGGAAACACGGAGCACGACCCACTCTGACCTGCTTGCAGTTCATGTCTGTGAAATGGACGTGTAGCACAAGGAAATAGTCATGTTTAATTTAAAAGCCCTACAGAAAAACAGAACAGTCAAATATGGAATCCCTATGCTTGTAAGTAGTTATTACAATTTCCTGTGTCCACGGAAACAAAGAGTTGTTTTGTTTCCACTTGCTAGCTGGTTAGCAGATACCAAACGCTTATGTCAAGAGTGAGTTATGTAGCTTATAAGGAGGTTATGATTTTACCATACAGTGCATAGTTTAACAGGTGTTGTGTCATAAAGAGACTGTCTGACAGAAATTGATTAAACGGCCGCGGGAGCGCTCAGCCTGTTAAAGCCGTGTGGATCATATTGTCTCGGCGTCTCCAACCTGCGGTTGTTCCTCTCACCACAAAACCGATGTGACAGCTGTCATCATGTCCATTTTTATCTGAGAAATTACGCTTTTGCTCCACGTTAATGCTTTTACTGATCAACAACAAGTGAAACGTAGAGATGTGCTGGAAAAGAACAATGTTCACGTGTGTTGCTCTTATACACAGTCTATGGTTGCTCTTCACTCTTCTGGTGATGCTTTTGCCTTATGCTTGTTTGCCTTTACGATTTAAAGGCCAACTATTTACTTACATCCACCCCCATCCTCTTTTAATGTGGAATTAAGCCTTAAAGATAGAGTTTTTGTCTGCCAAAAACCGAAATGGCCAAAAATAGTATAATCTGATCCTCTTATGAGAAGTTATGTTTAAGGCTAAAAAAAATTGTTCTTCCAGAAGGTGTCCAAAATTACTTTAAGCTCCAGCAGACTAAATATAATTTCAGAGACATTTGTAAATTTATTGTTCCAAAATCCAGGACAGGGGTGTAACAGTGATGCTAGTCCTTTCGGGGGGTTCAACTGTGGAATAAACTTAGTAATGAGGTAAAAAAAAAAAAAAAAAAAAATTGTAATTCTTTATTTCTATTTAAAAAGATGATTTATCAGATTATTTTTTAGATATATGCAACTTCATAAAAGATTTTTCTTTATAAAAGTCACACATTGTGTATGTAATGCATCTGCTTTTGTTATTTGTATAATTTAAGGTAACTCTACTTGTAAGTGTACATTATTAGGCATATAAGCATTGCTTCTGCCTATTTTGCTTTTGTTTACTTGATTGTTTTTGGAAATGGACAAACTGATTGTGGCTGATACAAAGAAAACAAAATGAACTATCTAACTTATATGAACTGCAGCCATGTAAAGTAAAATATTTGTCCTATTAAGCAATAAATGAGCTGTAATCAATTTTTGGCAGGCAAAAACTCAATATTTTAAGGCTTAATTTCACCTTAAAAGGCTATCTGGGTGGATATAAGTAAATAGTTGGCCCAAAAACTGCATAATATGATGCTCTTATATGAACTGTAACCATGTAAAGTAAAATGCTTGTTTCATTAAGCAATAAATAAGCTTCAATCAGTTTTTGGCAAGCAAAAACTCTATTTCTGAGGTCAAATTCCACCTGAAGAGGGCCGGTGGATGTAAGTAACAGCTGACTGTCAAATGAATTTGAGAATTTATAAATATTTCACATTTTATCGACAGAAATGCACCATCATCGATTCTTTAAGTAATAATAATTCATGGACATCATTGGAAATGATACTGTAGCTTTCTTCACACAAATCATTCTGTAATAAATGAATGAATCCCATTAATTGGCCTTTACATCCTATTTGCTCACTCAGTTTAACATGAACCGGTGAGATTACTGCAGCACGCACATTTAGCATTTAATTTAGTTGTTGTTATTATTATTATTATTATTAATATTAATAAGACTGTCCTTAATTAACACTGAAGCTGTCATTTTTGTTATACATGTGGATGTTGACTATGAGTGAACATATGTTCCTATACACGGATTAGAAGTTTAGTTATCGTGATTGTATTTGGTGATGAGACTGAGCTGCACAGATATGAGTTTTTATAGTATCACATGGATCATTTTATCTGCCTACAGCTTTCTTAAGTTGTGACAGTTTTAAAGTGGTCCGCTTTAAGAGGGACAAAACTCCCTGTACACTGAGCTCAGTCACGGCACACACACTGCCAAATGCATATAATTCACTAACCACAAATCTGCTTTTTGTTTCAGTACAAATCTGCTTTTTGTTTCAGTTGCTTGTGATTGGTGGATCTTTTGGCCTGCGGGAGTTTACACAAATCAGATATGATGCCCAAAAGATCAAAAGGAGGGTTGGTATCAAATTATATTTGATCAAATTGTACATGTTTAAATAAACTGAAATGAAAAATCTCCATATGTGAGCAGTGTGGGAATACTCCTCCCGGTGTTTTTGAAGTAAAATTGCACCTTTTGTGTATAAAACTCCTCTGCATAGGTGTTCGTTTGCTGAAGGGATCTTCCATGAATTTCCATCATGTAATTTGTCAATTTATCATCAAGACACTGCAGACATGCAGCATGAAAACCCTCCTCAGACTCTTTTAGAAGGAGTCAGTTCAATTGCAACACTTGAGGGCAAACACCAATAATTTATTATGACAGACAATTCATTGAAATGACAGGAACTGACCACTTTTTTAGCAGCCGTTCCAATCCGATGGTCTGGCTGTGAGGGGAAGTAGCTGTTTTCCGCTATTTTACTGTGACAAACGCTGCTGCAAGTCATCTGAGTGGGAGCCAGATGGCATGGGCATCTTTGCTTGTTATTGTTCATGTCAGTCTGCAGTTGACAGTGGATGATGGTGCTGGAGGAGCACATTGTGCCCCTGGCACTGTGTCTGTGCATCACCCCCTCCCCACACAACTTCCTCTTGTCTGATGGGCCCTGCGGCATACAGAGCCTCTTAAACCCTATGGAGTAAAAAATTCTTCCCTGCTCAGTGTGTTGGTGCACATGTGAGTTTTAATGCACTGAATATCCAAACTGTCGTGCAAATCCACACTTGTTTTTACTTGGCTTGTTTTTAGCTGATTATATTAGTTTGCTCCTGCAGATATTTGCTCACTTAGTTCACTGTAGCCACTGTCTGACCTTAAGTCCTGTGTGTGATTTCGTTTTCTCTTGAATGATTTAATTTACCCTGAAGGCAGAGACAAACTTAAGGGCTTTTGGCCTCTTGCTGTTAGAGATTTAAGCCTACTTCACTTCTGGTTATCCCAGATTTTTACATTTTCTCATTTGCTGTGTGTATTCCGTAAGACTTTGAAACTTTCCACTGTAGGTATCAGATTAATTACAGACTATTAATTCCCTGGTCCGACAGCTGCAAAATATTGTATATTATTTATTAGCTGTGGTGATGTAGGTCGAATTACTGGTCAGTCGTGGAACTGTGAAACTCATCAGTCACCCACATAACCACAGCATTACTGCAGTGAAATATTAGAACTTATTAAAAGTAATGCATCAAAATGGGATTAATTTTAGTCCTATTTTTGGTTTTTTTAAAAAAAATCCATTTTGAATCCAAAGCTCTGATCGTTGCTTAAGGCTGAAATACGAGCCTAAACCCAGTAGCATAATATGTAGGAAGAAGCTTCCTTACTTTTTCAGAAAGAAATGAACTTGTCGAGGAGTTGCAACCTAAAGAGGCCTCTAGCTGTGATTCTCTCGAGTCATACAAACAGTGTGACTCCACTTCTCCTGTTTTAATGTCCTTTTGTCTTTTATCATTTCTTTTGTTCATTTGTGACAGCATGAGCAGGAAGTTGAGTTTCTTCTTTGTTCTTTTTTTTTTAGCTTGATCCTTCACTGGAAGTGAGAGTGAATGCCCAAAAGCAGTCGGTCATTTTGGAGGAAGAGTATGAGGTAAGAAGAGGCATGATGACAGGGGGTGTGTTTTATTTGTCTGCAACAAAAGCAGTGTTTTTATAGAGTCCTCAGTTTTAGAGAATCCCAGAAATTGTGTTTATAGTGGCCTCTTCAATGAGGGAAACTTGCCCAGGTACCATTTACTTAACAAGTGATTACATATAATTTATTTTTTTACTATGTCTACACGGAAATCTTGTCATCATCATGCACAGTGCCGAGCTATAAAACCAGCAGATCCAAGATAATCAGAGAGAGAGTCTATAATTCAGGAATAAGGGGAAGTCTTGCTTATTTTGATGAGTCTAGCTCATCCAAGTGAGACTTCCATTCTATCAATATGGCTTAAATTATAGGTGTCAAAGTCTGGCTCGCGGGCCAATTATGGCCCACATTGTAATTATATTTGGCCCACGAGACAACACCAGTGCCGGTGTTATACAGCACATATACAGCCAATATTACCAACCCCAGAACACTCTGCTGGTGGGTTGGTGCATCACTCAGGAGAGGACCTTCTGTAAACAGTCGTCATAGCAACTTCAAGCTACTCCAGCAGAGATGGAAAATAAGCCCAGCCCTTCGAAGAGGGAGTGTTTGTGAGCTCATGAGCCCAGAGTAAAAAAAACAAGCATTTTTAAATCAGAGCCTGGGCAGAAACACAGCAGCTGAACACACATCTATGAGGTTTATGATCATTTCTGGAAGATTTTTTCAATAAATATCAATGCTGACCCATGAGTTTGTCCAGTTTTAAATTTTGGATCACTGTATGTTTGAGTTTGACACCCATATCTTAAATTAATCCTGAGTTAATATGGCAAACTAGTCTACTTCAGACCAGGCTAATTGTGCAGCGTATTCAAGCCTCTTCTCTGAAAGATTGAAACAGGACTCCAAAAGGAGATAATTCAGCTCGCTGCTCACGTCATGCAGTAAGATAATATTAAATCTATTCAAATCTAATAACAGTATTTCTATTGTTTCTAAAATAAAGGCAATATTTCAAAAAGTCAAACAAAATGCAATAGATAGCAACACACAGTATATTAAAGAAAAAAAAGTCTAAATTAATTAGAAAGACCAAATAAGTTGGTCATGTAAACGGCGTTTGCACATAACTCAGGTTTTCTCTCTGGGCATCAGTTGTTCACTATAATATCAGCTTCCAAACTGTGTTTTCTTTGCTTTACATTATTTCAGTGTCAAACATTTGAACTGGTGTGTATGAAGAAAAGATGACTGATCCACTCAAAAGTTGAGAAATGAATCAAGAAACTTGCAGTATGAGAAATCATTATTCCAAAAACTGCATCACCTACCTTCGAGGTGAATTGGAGGGAAATATGTTGTTTTTTAAATGTATTGAATAATTGGTATTATATTTTAAAGTTTCTAAGCTCCCCAGCAGCTTCGTCTGAGGTTCTCATGTGTTTTATCCAGCAGATGGGCTGAATTTTCTCCATCAGGTCACATCAAGTAAACTCTAAGAAGAATCCAAAACTTTATTAAAGATAACATCTTGTTTTGCAGCGGATGCACGCATGTGTTTATGTTGAACTGAAAAATTCTGTGCATTTGCAGACTTGCCGTTTACATCTTGTTCTTTAATATTGGACTAATTGCATCCTGAAGTTAAAAGCTTGCTTCTTTTCTGCGTGTTGTTGTTTTTCCTCTGCAGAAGCTAAAGGAAATTAATTTGGATGAGTGGAAGAACATCCGTGGTCCCCGTCCTTGGGAGGACTCGAAGGAGTACCAGAAGCAGCAGCGCAGCAGGCTGAGTAAAACAGACTGAGCAGACAGAACACACACACTGCAGCAGCGCGGGATCGGACCACAGAGAGGTCTGCGGAGACGACGCCACCGATGTTCACACATCCCACACCAAGCCGCTTCGGAGTTTTGGACTCAGCTCTGAACCTGTCTTTTTAAAAAAAAAAAGTGCATTAGTAGTAAGTTGTAACTAATAAAGTAATACTCTTGGTTGTACTTATATATCTATTTAAAGAAATTTATTCTTTTTTTTAATAAACAAATGTATAAATGAATGTGATCAGGAGTTTGCAGTAACAAACAGCCAGCAGGTGGCACCTGAACTTCCTCACAGACAACAGGAAGGGGCTGGTAGAGTACATCAGTGTGTGATTTCCATGTCTCAATAAATGATTACTGTTGTTCATAAGTGTTACCTTTGCTTTCATTTTCTTTTTGACAAAAAAAACCAACTCATGGATGTGGTCTTTGTTTACAACAGTGTTGCATTGATTTACAAGCCGAAAGCATAAAAGATTAAATAACACTTCAGCCTTTCCTCAGGCTCTATAGGTCTCGGCAGTAATCTGTTTTTCTGACAGTTATTACTTTGCACTGCGGTGGATTGATTGCATTTATAATGGAAATAGTATTACTTTTGTGCTTTTTTATTTTT
>NC_136631.1:26021807-26096807 GCF_933228915.1 Telmatherina bonti
TCATCCCAAGGTTTTCAGGAATTCATTACTTCTTTATAACATGACAGACTTACCAACAGACTGTACTTTTAGAGCAAAAGGATTTTATGACTTCAGCAGAAGGATAAACAATCAAAAATGTCTGATATCTGTCTTAGTTGGACTTTTAAGGCGTACTTGCTAAATGAAGATTTCATAATGATGTGTTTGCTTATTTGGATTTCTGCTTTTCATTATTGTGTGCCAGCCGGCAGCATCATGATGCTACAGCTGGAAGCTTTTTGAGTCAGAAATGTTTTTGATAAATATTATCTTACCGCTGTATCTTTAAAATGATACAACACTAATTGTTAATAATAAAGGGGGAGAAATATCATCTGCCTATCCCCTATAGCAGGGGTGCCCAAAGTGGGGCCCACGGGCCAAAATCGGCCCGCCAACACTTTGCTTTTGGGCCTTGAGTCATTGTTTATATTAATGCCCTACAGAGCTTGAAAAAAAGACGCTTTCAGTGTCATGAACCTCAAGAAGACCAGACTCAGAGGGATCCTGACTGACCTTGTCAGTGAGCCAGGTGAAACCCAACATGGAGAGACTATTAATTTCCAAAGATCAACTTCATGTTTTCCACTAAGTAACACAACTTGCCTTGTTCCACATGCACTGTTTCTGATTGTTGACATGTTGCACTTGGTTAAAGTTTCATGGCTGTAATTATTGTTTCTTGCCTCTCTAACTATGGCTTCATTGTTCTTTTGCTGTTTATTTTTTATGTAATATTTTATTTGCTCAGATAGGGAAAAAATACAATGTATTTGCTATTGAATAATATTTAAAATAACTTTGTAAATTTTCTTGTGTTTCATCCTTACAGATGCAGTGTTTAGCCCGTGGCTCACTGGATCATTTTCAGTTTGGCCCTTGGAGACAAAAGGTTTGGGCACCCCTTCAGTATTCTGAGCATGCAGAGAGACACACAGGAAGTTTTAACCTTTGGCTCCGAACAATTATGCTGCATAATCAACCAGAAGTCCAAGAGAGTTTTGATTTTGTCTTAAGAAAGTTAATGTACAGCAGCATGAGTGATGGAGCTGTCAGAGCATACAGGACGAATTAAAACTGTGTTTGATGGTTATCATTTGAATGACGTGTGTGTGTGTGTGTGTGTTAGGATAGCCGTCATGCAGGTTAGTTTATCTCAGAACAGCATACAAAATCACTTAAAGTAGCTGCAAAAGCTGTGAAATTAAAGGTACAGTGTGTAATTAATTTGGCATTATGTTAACAAAAATCAAGTATTGTTTTCAAAAAGACATAATATACCAAAGTCTAATCACAACTGCATCCAAATGAAAGCATTCTCGCAGCTTAAAATGAGTTAGTTACAAATATATAGGTGGCAGCACACCCAACAGAAGGCTGGCATCTTGCATTGCCATCTTTGAATAGGGTAGCTGAAAGGGGACAAATTTGTTAGCTTTACGCATTTTAGACATGAATTCCCATGTGTTGTCAGGAGAGGAGAAACAAGCAAAGATGATTTTGAATAATTCAACTTGCCATTTTCCATTGAAATAGAGGACAATCCATCTTTTTGCTCGACGAGAGAGAGAGCGAGAGAGAGAGAAAAAAAAAAAGAAATAATAGCTGGGAGAAAACGAGAGTCTGCATGGGTGTAGCGTTTACCAGATGGAGACAATTCATAAAGGAGAAGGAAATCAACGGGTAAGTTCATTTATTCTAATCATGAAGTTTATTTTGGTGCCCTGTTGGAAACAGAGCAGCTAGTCCAGCAACTACAATGTTTTCTTGTTTGAGTTGGATCAGTTACTTGCTAATTGGGCTAACTAACTAGTTAGGCTAATTTGTTAGCTTACAGTGGAAAAGCTCATTTGCAAAAGTTTTCAGTTGCTGTTACTCTTCACAGAAGTCATACCAACAGCTGTATTTTCAAAGAGTTTTTCCTCATGTTTCAAAATGTATTTTAGCTGATTCATTGAAGGTTGATGTCTTCGCCCTAGTCACATGATTTCACACGATAACATTAGCTGTTAGCAATAGCTTCCTATCAAATACATGGAGGGCATGCTTGTAACTTATCAATAATGAAACAGAATTATGTGTCATTCTGTACCTCATACCTCAAACTTATGCAAGATGTTGACATTTTCACATTTGTGACTCTCCACGGGTTTGGTAGTGGCAGTAACATGCGTAAACGATGACTTGCCGGAGAGCACTACTCTGTATTCTTTCTTATGATTGAGGTTTAGCCCTATTATATAAAAAAGAAAGAAAAAATACATATTTTAGAAGCTACTACTTCAATGAGGTTTCATGAACGTTCTATATATGTGTATAACAGTTTAACTAAAAGCAATGCTATTTAGCAGCACTGTAATTAATGTATATTTTCTGTCAGATAGTAAAAGTCGTGAAGCTGTGGTCATCAGCAGCATCTGTAGACCTACTGAGTCACTGAGATGTCAGCAGAAGCTCAGGAATCCACCTACATAAAACAGACTTATGCTACTAGAAGAAACATGATTTAGCTTTTCTCTTTCCCTCCCTCTCTCTTTCATTTCATTTCTATAAATAGACAGACGCTTGGCAGCTGAGGGGGAGTCCACGCAGAACAAATGCACCCCCTGGCTGTTTCACTTCATTCCCCACATAATGAGCTAGACAGAACGCACACAGATCGCCGCCGTCACTTCCACTCTCCCAGCGACCAAGACTGGGGCCACACGTTGCCATGGAGACGTGGCTGCTGGGCAGAAGGGGGTCCCGCGCAGAACCGAGGCCCACAGACAAACTGACCTCCCATCGGCCCTTATTCCTCCGTTGTTTTTCGTCTTTGACTTTGCACCATAAGGCAGATGAGTAGATGAATGTGGAGTCCAGTGTCTTACACCCTTTCTGATGTAATGGAGTCAGAGCCAGCATACCTCTCTCACCCATCTTCTCTTGCAAATATATTCCGGACCAGTGAGCCACCAAATGCTCGGCTCCGATAGCTGCAGCTGCAGAAGTGGAACTCTTCATAGACAAACTACTTTATATGTGTGCAAAAACTGCTCTGGGTGGATCTATTTGAGATTATTACGATGTACCACATGAGTCCAGATCTTTTCCTAACAGATATATGCTCCACATTCTTAAATGCATTGGTGTTTATTTGAGGATGAAATTCAACAGTAATGATGCAAAGGTTATGGTGTATTTTAAGTCAAATAGTTCTGAACATGATGATGCATTTTGCTTTCAAATTCGGCAACAATGGGATGACAATGATGATGTTTGGCTATAGAAATACATGCTGTGGTTTCTTCAGAAGTTTGGATTGTTCTATTGAAGATTGTTTGGTTTGAATAAATGCCATAACCTAAAAAGGCAGATGTATTCAACATGACAAAAGATGAAGGGCAAGAAACATCATTTTGATTGACCTGTTTGGGTCCATAACCAGATGGTAACAGATAGTTTGTTTTATACAGAACCATCTGGAAAGTCATGTACAGAGACATTTCAGAAAAAGACAAGCTTTAAAGAAAGGACACAGCACTGACAAAAGTCTCAAACAACCCCCTTTTTCTTATGTGCAACCCTCATCAGCCACACTTTCCACTAATCGTATAAAATGGTCTTTACCGATAGTGATCTGAGCTTTTGGAAGACCTTTCCTAATTCTCCTTACACATCTCACCCATTATCAGATCAGTTTTTGTGCCTGGCCATGACCAGAGGAGTGTGTTTTTTTTTATTTGTCAAGCTACTTCACACACTGACCTGTGAATTATTCAATCAGAAAAAAAAAGACGCTTAACTCAACGGATGAACCAGTTTAATTTTTCTATAATTAACTGCTTGGCAAAGCTCAGGTTTTAACCATTTAAAGACCAACCTGAGAAAATCTGATAACAATTTTATTTGGCCCTTTAGCAAAATTTGACAAAAGAAGAAAAAAGAAAAATAACTATTTTTTTAAATATTTTGACTATTTATTACTGCTTGATGAGTCAAAACGACAATAATATAATCATCTGTTTCCTGGTATCCATTATGGGGAAGAAGACAAATAGACTGTATAAAACAGGGTTTTTGGAATGTTTCCACCATAAAGTTATAAAAGGTCTCAGAAACTTTACATATCAAATATGTTTAGCTTTATAGTATTAAACTGTGCTTTTAATCTCTTTGTTACTAGAAGCTTGTTGTATAGTTTTTTGTCACAATGAGGAAAGTTTTATCCAGGATTTAGATGAATTAATTACAATTACAATTACACTTACTGTCATGTTTTCTTCCCAGATCTGCCGACACTCATCAGTTGGAACTCGGCCCACCTGGGGCTTCCTAATTGCATCTGCTGTACTCATCAGTCTTATTCAGTTCACCTGGTTTTCTGCCCATTTTGTCATGACTTACAGCCTACTTAAACACTCTCCAGTCTCTTTTCCTCTGCCAGATTATCATCAGACCAATGTCTTGTTGTTGTCCAGCGTTCTATGGATTATCTCCTGTTGCCGACCCACCTCTTTCCATCCACGGATCCCTCTCCTTGCCTTGCTCACGATGGACACCTCTTGCCTCTTGGATTTTCTGGACACAGCCCATTGCCTTGTCTCTGGACCCCCGAGCCTCTCCTATTATCCTGGCTAAGTACTTCATCTGCAATATAATTTGACCTCATTCCTCCCTCCTGACTTTGTCTCTAGAACCTGGACTCTCACAGCTGCTCGTGTCCCTGGATTGATCCTCTGCTCCTTATCCTCGTCATTCATTCCTCAAATAAACTGTTTTTTGTTCACAGCTCCTTTTGTGTGGGTGAGCTTCCGGGTCCTCACGGTAACTCTTTACACTCCTCACTGCACTCCTCAAAAAATAAAAGGAACACCTAAACAACATGATATAACTCCAAGTCAACCACATTTCTGTGAAATGGAACTGTCCACTTAGGAAGCAACACTGATTGACTATCAATCTCACATGCTGTTGTCCAAAGGGAATAGACAACAGGTGGAAATTATAGGCAACTGGCAAGACACACCCAATAAAGGAGTGGTTCTGCAGGTGGTGACCACAGACCCCTTCTCAGTTCCGATGTTTTCTGGCTGATGGTTTGGTCACTTTTGAATGCGGGCGGTGCTTTCACTCTAGTGGTAGCATGAGACAGAGTCTACAACCCACAAAAGTGGCTCAGGTAGTGCAGCTCATCCAGGATGGCACATCAATGCCAGCTGTGGCAAGAAGGTTTGCTGTGTCAGTCAGCGTAGTGCCCAAAGCATGCACAGGGTGGTATGAGGGCCCGATGTCCACAGGTGGGGGTTGTGCTTACAGCCCGACACCGTGCAGGACATTTGGCATTTGCCAGAGGACACCAAGATTGGCAAATTCTCCACTGGCGCCCTGTGCTCTTCACAGATGGAAGCAGGTTCACACTGAGCACATGTGACAGATGTGACAGAGTCTAGAGACGCTGTGGAGAACGTTCTGCTGCCTGCAACATCCTCCAGCAGGACCGGTTTGACAGTGGGTCAGTAATGGTGTGGGGGGGCATTTCTTTGGAGGGCCGCACAGCCCTCCATGTGCTCACCAGAGGTAGCCTGACTGCCATTAGGTACCGAGATGAGATCCTCAGACCCCTACATATGCTGGTGCGGTTGGCCCTGGGTTCCTCCTAATGCAAGACAATGCTAGACCTCATGTGGCTGGAGTGTGTCAGCAGTTCCTGCAACACAAAGGCATTGATGTTATGGACTGGCCGCCCCTTCCCCAGACCTGAATCCAGCTGAGCACATCTGGGACATCATGTCTCGCTCCATCCACCAACGCCAAGTTGCACCACAGACTGTACAGGAGTTGGTGGATGCTTTAGTCCAGGTATGGGAGGAGATCCCTCAGGAGAACATCCACCGCCTCATCAGGAGCATGCCCAGGTGTTGTAGGGAGGTCATACAGGCACGCGGAGGCCACACACACTACTGAGCCTCATGTTGACTTGTTTAAAGGACATTACATCAAAGTTGGATCAGCCTGTAGTGTGTTTTTCCACTTTCATTTTGAGTATAACTCCAAATCCAGACCTCCATGGGTCGATACATTTAATTTTCATTGATCATTTTTGTGTTATTTTGTTGTCAGCACATTCCACTATGGAAAGAACAAAGTATTTAATAAAAATTTGAATTTGAATGGCCTGCCATCTTCCACCACCTCTTCAGATCAACAACAACACAAAATCTTTACATTCATTTTTTATTATATAAAGCAAGAAGATATCATTTTGGAGCATGTTGGCTTATTTAAGCATTATTGGCTACATTTACATGAGTTTTAATTCCTCTTTAATTCCGAATAAAAGTTAATTCCGACTGATGAAAAGTGACCGTGTAAACACCTAATTCCAAATGCAAATGTCAATTTGGAATTAAACTTAATTTAGAAGTGGCTGGTTTATTTGCATGTTAAATCTGAACTGATTGATTCCTCTGTTATGTAAACCTTCATTCGCTTAAAGTTCAGTCCCATCGTTCTGCACATGCTCGTTACCTTGTCCTGTTCTGATGATGCACATATTCCTCTTGTTTTGCCTCCCGTCTATCTTCCTTCTCCTTCTGAGCTGCTAAACAAAAGTGTAGTAGTATGATCGTTACAAGCTGCTACTTGAATATTATAATCAAAATAGTAACGAACTGGTACTTATTACGTTGTTTTCCTTGTGACGACTGAAAAGAGGAGAAGCGTGAAGCAAACTTTGTTTACGTAAGTACATCCCACCCGACCCCTGTTCTATCAGAGCCCCTCCCAACCCGCTGATCTAAAGTGGAATTAACTAAGGACATGTTTCCATGTAAACCTCAATTCAGAATCATTAATTCCAAGTAAACTCATAGGAGAATTCTGAAATATTTCATTCTGAATTATTCATTCAGAACTAAAAAAATTCAGGTGAACATAACCATTATTGACCCCCAACTTTGTCATCTGGGTGGGTAAGTCTGGTTTTGTGAGGTTCAAGTTAGTTCACTTTTTGTAGGACTAACATATTTATTAGCATTTCAGATCCCTGGTGTTGGTCTAACTAAGAGAGAAATATCTTCCTTCCCGGCGTAATTTAAAGGTTCACACAGTCTCAGACATTCCTCATCACATATTTGCTGAATACTTGCACATTCAGCTTGAACCCAAATATGGAGAACTTGTTTGGGAAAATGCAGCTCAACAGTTAGTGCAGAAGTATAAGACCCTAAAGAGACAGGAGACAGTTTAAATACACAAAACATTGAATTAAGTAAAGCAGTTCTAAGATATCTAAACAAGTAGAAGAATGCAGGGCCCCTTTAAGGTTTGAGATGTTGGTAGTTACCTGAAATTGACTGAGAAGCCCTGGAGGTAACTGAGAAAATGTGTCTTTTGTGGTTTGGATGAAGCAACCTTTCAGCCATGCTTTCAGTTAAACAGTGTGTCCCTACTCACCATGCTTCTTTTTATTCAGAGTCCTTGGGGGGCTTGCTGTTTTGCTCCCTGTCTGACCCACACCTTCACGCCACACTCCAAACACACGCTGGTGACAGGAAATAGGACTCCAGGCCTGAAGTCTTTACATCCTGATGTGAGCTGACACTTTACCTTTCTTATTTCACAACTTCACTACTTATTACTGAGTGCTGTAAGTCGACATCACCCAAGGGTGATGTCAGTGTTAACTTTCCTGATGACCCTCCCTCCTCCTTCCTCCCTCCTGTTCCTCTCACCAGCTGGGCCCTCAGTATCATTGCTCGAGTTTTTTTAAAACATTTTTTTTCCAGGGAAATTGCTGCAGCTCATGCCTGCAAATGATCAGCATCTGCAGAGTGCCGAGCAAAGCACCAGGAGAGAAAAATGTAAATCACAAACTGCAAGAGCAGCATCGTTCCCTTTTGCAATACTTTATCATTTCCTGCCTCTTCCTCTGCTGTTGCATGCCGGCGCTTAGAAAAAAAGTCATGCATGTCCATCTTTCTGTGGCACGTAGTAAAGTAAGTAAAGTAGTTTTTCCCTTCACCCACCACCTATAAGCAATCTCCTCAGCAGGATGCACCAGTAGACCCGATGTTAAACACTGGTATAACCCAGTAATTATTACTGAAGCCACGGAGGACTCAGACCGGGAAAGGTAAAACAGGCTCTGAATTCCAGTCACATGACACACACTGGCTGCAGGTACACTTAAATAATCCACACACCAGTCTGCCCAGTGGATTTCCCTGCTTCCACACTTTTTCCTGCAGGGAAGAGAACTTTATTAAAAATCCAACCATATTTTTCACACTAATTACAGCATTATAAAAGCAGAGGAGGGTGGCTGGGACTGCTGGTAGTGGGTGGGTGAGCGGCTGGCACATCATACCTCCCACCCAATGGACCCATTTTGGGAGATTCTTTTTTAATTAAATATTTGACTTCAACAAAGGAACAAGTTAATAATATTTTTGCATCACTGTGTTGGATTTTGGAATTAAAATTGGATCAAAATGATTTTTGCTGCCTTTAAAGATCCACTCCCCCCCCCCCCCCCCTCCCCCACAAAAAAGGGACTCTGCCTATTGCATCCGCTAACTGCTCCAACTCCTTTCATATTATTTCAGAATAAACTAACAATTATTCATTATTGATTAAGAGCTAATTATTCTAAAAGACTTTTAAACAGTATTAATTTAACATACTGTTTGTTTTGCTGTGGAAGTCTTAGAGGTTTCTTTCATGGGGCTTCAGGCCCGCACACGGCTGTAATTAGAGGTGGTAGCAGTGTCAACATCCTCCCACTTTGCTCATCTCTGGGGCTTCGCCTGTCTCTGCAGGGGAGTGAATGAATTGCGTTGAGAACTTAGTAGCAAGTCAAACCTTCTTGCAAAATGAGGCTAGATTGGAGAAAAAATAGTTTGGCTGGGCAACATGCAACCCAGTTCCAATAAAGATGGAATATTGTTGAAAATTAAACAAATAAAAATAAATTTATTTATTTATATTTACCCTTTTTTTTTTTTTAACCAATCGAACATAATCTATATATCAGATGTTTATATTGAGACATTTTGACATTTCTTGGAAAATAGTAGCTCATTTTGAATTTGGTGACAGCAACAGAAAAAGTTTGTTGGAGCAGGTGATGTTTACCGTTGTGTAGCATCCCATCTTTTTTAATCAACTGGAAATATCTGGGAAGTGAGAAGACCATTGCTGGAGTTTCAGGAAAGGAATGTCCTAAACAGATCTGATGGCTGCTCAACAGTCCTGAGCTTTCTTGTGAGATTTTTAGTTAAAATGTTTTCTGTGGGTGAAAGGCCTGCTGAAAGGTGTGCAGGCTGCTGGGTGGAAGCCATGCTGTTGCACAATGATCTATGTTCACAGGCAGTGATTTCAGGAAGTGTTCCAGAGTTGACGAAGGGATTTCAGACAATCATGTCTGTTTTAATGAAGTGCTGCCTGAGGGCCCCAAAATCACCAGCATCCATCCTGTGCACACAGAGATTCCTTCTAATTCTCTGAATCTCATGATGTTTTTACACAGTGTAAATAGTGGGATCTTCAAAGCCTTCACAATTTTACATTCAGGATCAACAAATCTTGTGATTCAGTCTGATGCAGATTAGTAACATTTTAACATCTGAGAGGCTCAATCTCTCTGAAATGCTCCTTTTACATCCAAGTTCCTGACATGTTGCCAATGAACCGAATCACTTGTCAAAATGAGTTGATTTGTTTGATTACTTTCCAAACCCTTTTCTGCCCATCACAATATTTTCAGTATGTGTTGTTGCTGCAATAAAAAAAGTAATATTTTCCGTACTAAAATGTCTCGGTTAAAACATCCTGTATGTTGTTTATGTTCGATTAAGAATGAAATATGAATTTGTAACATTTGAAAATTCTGTGTTTTTTGTTTAGTTTTCATTTTTAAGAGTTTTACACAGCATCCCAACTTTTTTGGAACTGGACAATGTAACTGTCATGATCAGCTTGCAGGCTCCTTGCCGTGTCCACCTAGCCTGGCAAGCCAGACTCTTGCTGTACCAGGGTACAGCATCCGTTGATGCCAGAGTCGGACTCACTGGCATCAACGGATTCATAGAGCTGGACAAACAAGAGCTGAGTGAACCAATCAGAAAAATGGCTGGCGTGACGTCAGTAAAGCGGCAGCCTACAATGTCCGGAAGTGTTCAGTAGAGCAAACGCAACAGAAGAAAATAAACATGGCGTGCAGGACAGAAGACATAGAAACGTCTTTCTTTGAAAGAAAGGCCTCCATGGCAGTCAGTTGTTGAGGTTTTAAGGTTTTGATATGTTCCTGGTCATTTAAAATGGCATTTACGGCAAAAAGAAATGAACTCCAGCTACATCCGTCCGCCATCTTAGATGTTTTGAAGAATACGTGGTGACACAAGACAAGAGGCAAGAGTCTCCTCAGATCAACCAATCAGAGTGGCCGATTTGTTTAAGATCGATGCGAATCTCCGTGAAGGGGAGGGACCATAGACCGTACATGAAAGCTGGACGGAGCCTTCGGCGGTAAAAAGTGAAGCCTATGCGGAAGTGTATAAAACTGCAGTTCCTCCTTCATCCACTAGGGGCTCCAAAACAGAGCAAATCCCCATAGACTCCCATGTTAAAAAGGCCAACTTCACAGAAGAAATAAGCATGTTTACAGCAGAAATAAACATGTTTACAGCCTGGTTCAAAAATCCATTTTTGGTTTAATAGGTCAGGTTTACCTTCATGACAGCTGTGGGGGGAGTGAATTTATTTCTAACTCACCCGTTTAAAAGTAATTTAATCTCGAAGTTCGGCATATTTAGGGGCGTGTCCTTTTGATTGACAGGTAGCAGATCTCCTGCTTCAAGTCAGAAGAACGTTGAACAACCACGGCTTTTATCCAGTTAACAACGTGACTTAGCTTTAGCCCGCTTACCTCCGTTAGCTGGTTAGCTCCTGTTATCTCGGGGCTAGCCTGGTTAGCTCTTAGCTGCCGGCAGCTCTGAGTTCGCTCGATGTCAATCATCCACCATGACGCTCACAGCCCCCCTCTCAGCTCCACCTCTTTGCCCACACATGTATTTTCCGGGCGAGACGACATGCATGCCTCTGTCAAGATGGCGATGGTAGGAACCGCCCACTGAGCTTCAATTCAGCTCTTCAGAAACCTATGAGTGACGTCATGGAGGCTCCGTCCATCTTTTTATGTACAGTCTATGGGAAGGACTCCAGACTGAGTCGCTCTGTATTGAATATATAGCCGAGAGCTTTCCAGTCTGGCGTGCCAGGTTAGTGTCCACCAGTGCCGGGTAGATGATCCAGTTACCAGAGAATGACTATCCCCAGATAAAACCCCACTTAGAGCGATCAGCTGCAGAACCAGACTTAAAAATCTGAACTAGTAAGATGCTGCGTAAAGTCCACCACAGGCAGCCCTGGCAATTTCACAAGCCGTAGCCTAGATATCCAACATCTGAGCGCTGATCTGAGGGACAACCACGTTTGAACAGGCTACTCGTTGCAGTGGGACATTTCTGTGTGGAAGTTTACAAGTCAAGACTGCTTTGCTCTCAGATACAGCAGCCATTGCTGGCACCTATTAGTCTTTGGGATTATTGTCTGGATCTCTTGTTTACCTTCTCTGAAGGTCTCTGGACAACCTCATATTCTCCTTCACCAATGTTAAAACCATCTTTAACTCTGTTTTCTCTTGGTGACCCTTAAACCACTTGCCTCCCATCTCAGGCTCATCCCACTCTCTGTTGGTTGGCATCTCTGGGAAACCAGTTTACTCATTGCTCACCACTGCAAATAAAACTTCTTAGACCGAGTTTGGGTTATTTTAAGTCTTAAATTCTCCAATCTGAGGACGTTGTTGTAGCCACCACTGCTATGAAGCACTGACTTTATATTTTTAAAGACGTTTTTCTGCTGTACGTGATTTCACAGGACATTAGGGATTAACCAACTCTTTCATCATTTAAAAAGCAGCTTTCTAAGCATGTATCTTCACACAGAATTTAGCACAACAGGAAAAAGACCTGATCAGTTCAGACATTAAATTAATAAGCTGCAAATGATTAGCAAAATAAATAAATGGATAAACAAAAATAATGAAAAAGTTCAGAAGTAAAACTATGAATAAGGCAGAACAGAAAATGGCCACTATTTACCAGAAGTAATTAGAATGTGCAATTTCATGATTTCTTAAAAGTTAAGGGACCACCATGAAAGAAGAGAGTAAAAGTAGCTTAAAATCATGACAAAAATCTCTCAATGTGGCGAGATGATTAGAGAGAGGGTTGGCATTGTTTGATTTTTATTTTCTTTTATCATTTTATGTTATAGTTTGCATTTATTTTTATTGATCTTTTATCTTTGGTCAGCTCTTATGAAAAGACTTGACTTGAATGTCTGACATATAGGCTCCTCACAGTTAAACTAAAACAGGGACTGGACACATCGGTTTTTATGCACTTCACAAATAAATCAGAACATCGATAATGCTGATGGGATGCAAATAAAATGTCATTTCTTTATGCTTTTATATCAGGTTTCGCATTTTAAAGTCTCCTGCAGACCTGCTGGGTTTGGTTTTTTTTTTTTTTGGGGGGGGTTGCCAGAATAAATGTAGGCTCAGCCAAAGCAAGGGATCTTCTTCCACAGCCTATAAGCTTTATTTACTCTTTTGGTCTGAATGCAGAGTAAACCTGGACTTTTGGGGGCAAAATTTAAAGGTGGGATCTTAATCCATCTCATCCATCTTCCTGCTGTAGCCCCCCCTTTCTCCGCCTGCTTTAAGCAGCATCGGAGCTGGGGGTCCTCTCTGGTCAGGATTCATGGTTTGTGTTGCGGGATGCTCTCAGCTGATGGTGACGTAGTTGCCCGCCCAACAGAATCAGGTTTTAAGGGGGGGGGGGGGGGGGGGGGGGGAGGCTGAAGGGCGCAACCATTTCACACCTCTAGCTCTGAGAGGTTGGGCTGGTTTTTTAGATGACATTAGTAACAGTTACCACAGGATGACTATCCCCAGATAAACCCCCACTTGGAGCGATCAGCTGCAGAACCAGAGCTGCAGGTAGAAATCTGGACCAGTCAGATGCTGCGTAAAGTCCACCGCAGGCAGTCACGAGCAGTAGCCTAGATATCCAACATCTGAGGGAAAACCACGTTTAACAGGCTAGTCGTTGCAGTGGGACAGAAAAACAGCGGTGTCCAAAACCTAAAGGATCCACAGGAGAGAAGCTGCCGCGGCGGAGAGAGAAGGAGGAAGAGGAGGAGGAGGAGGAGGAGGAGAAGAGCGCTGATTCACGGCTTGCATGAGGAGGGAGAGCCGCGCGGACAGGCTCAAGAAGATCCATCTCTACCAAGGGTGCAATCTTAAAATACCCACCCCTCCTCCTCATCCTCCTCCTCTCTCGTTACTGACAGCTTTGTGATTCGGTCCATCCGTCAGACAGGGAGGATCTGGGGAGGAGAGCGCCAAGCCAGGGGAGGACGAAAGGCGACCACCCCTCTGGCCGGTTTCATCCTTCACTCGGCAGCACTGAGCAGACTGTGGACCTGTTCCTCCGTGGACGACAACGACACATCGGCTTTATTGTGGGATTTCAGTCCGAGGAGAGCACCCGAAGCAAAATATCCGAGTTTTAAGACTATTGACAAGCTGATCCACACTGCAAAACAAGAAGGAAGGAGGAGGATAGGAGCTATTTCACAGTCTCTGCACATAAACTCCTCAACACACAGATCCAGGTAGGTTTTTAAAAAAAAAAAAAATTGAAACAGCACGGTGACAACTCAGGGATCAGGGGAGACATGATGTGACATCGTGTTATAGGTGAGAGATGCAAACATCTATGAGGGATGTGAATCGGTCCCTCCAGAGCGCACGGGCTTCCCGAACCTGCCCCATCCCTCAGCCGATCCGATCCACTGCAAACCGGCTCAGATAGATTCGTGATACCGTCTAAATGGGTGTGACATTAAAATAATTGGCGTCAGTCGAGACAAGTAACGGATTCCGGCTGTTCACTGGCTGTCCGGCTCATCTCACTGCTGATTGGCTGAACACCTGGATTTCTACTTTTTTTTTTTTTTTTTTTAATCCGTGAAGCTCCAGCTTTTATTTTTACCCTGTATCTGGGAATCTCCTGCTTGGCCTGTCTGTGTTGGGAGTTAATAAACGCAGGCCTGCGCGCATTTTCCAGCCTACATGTTGGTGCGGGCCTATGGGTGCTCCAGGAGGGATTCCCCCCTCAGGTGCGACTGACATTGGTACAGAAACGGCCTCATGATGATTAATCAGCAACAGCTGAGGCTCTCTGCGTGTCTGCTGAGTCCATGTTTACGCGGATCTCAAGTAGCCGCCTTGAACAAGACCCTCCTCCCAAAATAGGGACAAGGAAAAGAGATCTGTGGGCAGAGCAGCCGCTTTCTCCTGTCAGCAGCTGCCTCAGCCATAATGCTGTCTGCATCGGTCAGGAAATATAGCCTTGCAGGCTGTGTACAGTGGTCACAGATGCGCTAAACAAGGGGAGAAGGGGGGGAATGCTGATCCTCTTGTTAAATTCAGTAGATTTAGAGTGAAAAATGAGATTCGCCTGCAAACTGAAGGTGATTTAACAGTGGAGCTATGTCTGTGTGTTATTAGTTCATAAATAATCCAAACTGTGCATCAATCAAACTCAAGATATCAGAATAACCTGGCTTTGAGCAGTTCAAGTAAAATGGATTAGAATCAGAGGAAAACCTGGAACAAGAAAATAAAATCACATCTCTAAATAATGTAGTCATTATTCCATCTGAAGAAGTCGGGATGCGGAAATAAGAAACTGAAACTTGGTTCATTTTTAGCCTTCTCATCTCTACTTTTAAAAGTACAATCCTGCACACCTTGTAACAGAAATGTACCCTCATGTTCTGGCACAGAAAGCATCCATTTGAATCAGCAACCTACTGTGCAGGTTTTGGACTGTAGGAAGCTGAAGTACTCAGAGAAAACACAGAGTCACAGGGAGATCATGCAAACTCCAGGCAGAGGCCACAACCGACATTCAGAAAGAGAATCCTCCTGCTGTAAAGCGACACCTCCAACTATCAGCATGTAGCTACATTTATCTAGAGTTTAGTCTCTCTTTTTCTTATGTTTTTATCTGGCGCCTTTAGTTGTCAGTGGTGACTTTGTAGCTTAAATGAAAGCTGCAGAAGGTTTCTGTTCTTTTTAATGCAACAGAAACAGTAATTTCTCTATTTATAGTGAAACTCAATCAGTCTGATGCTGACCTTGTTCAGCTTTCGCTTTTGTTTTCTTTCTTGATCTGTTCTTTTCTTCTCAAAACATCACAACCAGCTAACATTCACTTCAGTTAATGATTTATTTGGCTGGTTTTTATTTTTTTTATTATTTTATGTCTGTTTCACGTATCTTCCTGGGGATATGACTGTTTGTTTCCTGATGATAGGAATCTCTAAGGGTTTAACATCACATTAATTCACATTAATACATTGATTCAGTGATAAACAAGCCAATAACATTGATCCAAAATGAAATCATTGAACTCTTCTCCGAACACCAGAGCACACTTCAGAACAAAGCTACTTTGTAAGGAAGCAGCGGCATGGCAAGCAGACAGAATAAAGTTTAGGAAAATGTTGTCTCCCCTCTCAGAAAGGGATCAGCGTCATGGTCTGGAAATGGTTTGCTTTCCCCGGCATCAGAAGACAGAACAGAAAATCAGAATGTGATATTAGTTTGTTTCCTTAGCCTATGTCCACCTTGAGATGGAACCAATTTTATTTTAAAAATCCCTGTGAAATGAGAAAATTCCTTCACCCTTCTTGCTTGCTCCACTTTTTAGTGTGCTCAAATGTGTGCTCAAACAAATCAATCTGAGATCTCTGTGATCTTAAGAAGTGTAATAAACCCTTCACCCCAGTAGTGATACTGCCATTGTAATCAGGAAAAGTTTCCACGAACGGAGCCAGAGAAGGTGATGATGGTGGAAGCAGAGGACCAGTAGATTTAGCCGTAAAGGCCACATCATGCTTGGAGCGTAAATGTAATACTGTAATCCACCACTGTTGTAGCTGTTTCCAGGGTTTGCACATGCGAGTCAAGCAGGTAGGGCCAAGTTTGGTCCTCGAGATCCCCCCCCTGTCCACCACACCTGCATGTCATCCAGCTCTGCAGACGCCTGGTAACGAGTCATTCCTTTGATTCTGGTGCTGGACAAGGTTTGCGTCTAAAAGTTGCAGGATGGTAGATCTTCAGGACCGAAGTTGGGCATCCCTGAGGTTGAGCAATAAAAAGATGAGCTGTAAACACAGAAAGAAAACTATGGTGTTTTCAGATGTATTCACTTTGAGTCCAGATTTATTTTAAAAAAGAGCATTTTTAGGCTTTTAAAAACATCTGCTTCATTGGGAAGAGATGTACAAACGGCAAGAAACTTTAGTAGATCCACCTAATCTCATCTCTGTGTGGAGATGAATTTCCCAGACTTTGTGACGTGGGCAAGTTTGAATGCTGTCCTTTGAATCAATGTTATATCATTTGTTTTTATGGGGATTAGATCAAAATCAGCTAAATGTGGCGAGTTTGTTGGTTATCTGGGATATAAATAGTTTTTTTTTCTTGGGATTTGACATTACTTAATGGGATTTCAGTCATCCCTATCTTGTTTGTGCCTAAAATACATACTGACTTTTGTCTCTTATTTCTACTTCCACTTAAACTTTTACTGGCATAAACTGGACTATGTTGCTACTCAAAGTAAGCATACTAATGTTATTTAGCCATTGTGCATTCTAGAGAAATAAATCAAAATGATGTGATACTTAACTGTCACTGAACATAACTGAAGAAAAACGAGGTTACGGTAAACGTTGTATGAACAGAGTTAAAGTGTTTTCACACCCGTCTACCTATTTAAAGAGGTCAGTGTTGGATTTCATTTAGGAGAATGCCCGAGCTGATTGTCACCCCTAATTTAGAAATCATCACTAACAATGTGGTTCTTGCTTCGACGTGGAACAACGTTATCCTTCCTGTTAACTTTCACACTGTCGGTCGCTGCTGCTCAGTGTTGCTCAAACCGCTCTGCATTCATGAAGCAAATCGCAGCCCTTAAAACAGCAGTTAGTATGCAGATTGTTTCATGTAGCTCCTAATTTAAGGGTCGTTGTCGTAACGGTGATGCCCGCTGTGAAACGGGACAGTTTACTCTCCTCTGTTTGGAATGCAATTTGTGTGAAGATAGAAAATCAATTTTCAAATCCAACATCCTTGTGAGGTCATACACCTGAAGGGACCTGAGTACTTAATGTAATTACTCCCACCAACTATATTTGCTACCCAAAGATTATTTATGTCTCTTAAAAGATTTTATCCATCCATCAGTTTCTCAAAACCTGAATAGTGAGGACTTTATTTTTTGCATTCACACACAAGCAAGGAGCATTTTCTGTAAAATGATGAATAGAATAGTTCCCGTAATGGGTCTGATCTTTTGTTTTGGTCTTTAGTGAAACAGTGTTGTAGTTACAAAATGAAATTTTGAGATCTAATGGATCAAGACATGAGGTAATTACCAAGAAACTGACTGCCTCAGTGCAGTGCAGCTAAATGGGCTTACATCTTAAAAACATCTCCATCACTGTAGTAGTTTGCTCTTGGATTGTTGGGTATTTGACTCCTGTGCCACTTTTGTTCGTCTCCGTTTATCTAGACTGACTGAATAGATTTTGCTGCTTTCCATCGCTCTCCTTCTGCACAATGCAACACATAGAAGATATGTGCAGCTCTCACTGGCTGCATAAATGCAGCAGGAAGTTGCAGGAGGATTGTTTAAAGCTCAAACAAGAAAGGTGTTGTGTAGGAATTACCTTGTTTTTTTTTGTTGTTTTTTTACGTATGATCATCACATGGACATTGTTTTAGTTAAGTGGAAAAAAGAAGAGTGGATTTTGATCTGACATTTCAGATTTACGTTACTGCTCCTCCAGTGTCGCCTGGCAATTAAATAACATCATTCCCATCCTAAGGTTGTAACATATTGAGAGGCAGTCCCGGGGCTTTAAATCCTGGATGCCTCATTGCAGTTGCTGCACATCCACCCCGACTGGCCAGCGTGCAATAAAAAAGATGAGGAGAAGCTGGCAGGTCAGCAGTGCTGCTCTGATTCTAAAACAGGAAAAAGGCACTTCCCTCAGCCTCATGCTGCCTTCAATGACTTATTCATACCTGCGGGCATTTTTACCTCTTCACTGGCGTAGCACAGGATGCACAAATTTTTCCTTTCATTCTTAAAAGTTTACTCTCATTTGCGAGTTCCTCCATTTGAATTTTAAAGCTCTAAGATATTCCAATTTTTTTTTTTGTTTGTTTCAAATACAACTTTTGTCTCATTAAGTAACAACTTTCCCTCTCAATTATTTTCCTGTTGTTTTTGTTTGTGCTCTGCACTGTTGGCTCTCACAGGGATTAAATAGCTGGCTGCAGTCCACAGAAATGGCTCTGCTGATTCAGTTAAATTCAACTTCCTTGTCTGCAGCTTGTGCTGCTGCTTGCTGTCATCCCATTTTCTCTCCTTCAGATCAGTGTGCTGCCCCACAGTCATCTCTTCTTTTTTTCTAACATTCCCCTTTGCTTTTTAAATTTCATCGCTGCAAATAAAACCCTTCTCAAGAGTCTCTGAACATGAACAAAGTTATGATTGCACACAAGACACAATAATACTGCCAGTGATGCAATTATTTGTACCTATGAACCGTTAAATTTAAAATCTTAGGGATAATTTATCCCAGAATAGATTAATTAGTTTTGCCACTGCCTGCATGTAAGGCGTCATAACTTTTCCAGTTTATTGCAAACTGTGTTGACAATGTTTAGATCCTATCAACAACATCAGGGCATTTTAATAACTGTGAATACCACAGATTTCCTGTTCACACTTCCATGAAGGATTTGGTTGAATATTTTAACCATCGACGTTTCTAGAAATGGCAGTAAGAGGTGCTCCAAATAAGGAATCTGCATTACATTCTAACATAAGTTATTCAAGGAATGCTTTCATCCAGAGTGCCTATTAAACAAATGCATGTGGTTGTGCAGGCAGTCCCACAGGTAAGCCTGTAAGGATTCAGAACATAAGAATGTGCTCTCAGGTAAGTGTTGAACGAGTCAGATCTCATTCAACTCAACTGAATCAACGGGAAAAGACAGTGGACACAGTGATTTGCTGACATGGTGCTCAAAGATCACTACCAACCTCTCAAACCACTAAATAATTATCATAAATAAATCAGGAATAAAGAATAAATATCCTTTGTTAATATTCTGTGATAAGTTTGAGGTGGTTAGTTGTTCATCATCCTACCTCTACCGCTGGCCAAAGCTATATGCTTCAACAGAATACCAAAGTCCCATCCATAAGAGCTGAAGAGGAACTGAAGATGCTTAGCTTCAGCTTTTATGAGTTTGAACAATGTCAGTATTTTAACTGTTAGCTCCTCTCTTCTGCAGAGGTGTTAAGGGTGCATTTAGGGCTCATTATGGAATGTATTTGGATTGGACATCCATTGCCTTTGTCCAATTTTGCTTCTTGGTGGTCTCCTGCCTCCTCTCTGCTGTTCTTTTGCAATGCGACATTTTGGACACTGCTTAGTTTGGCAACACTGCACGCTTGCTGAGCGAGCATTTTGGTTGCAGGCTGTGTATTACCCTGGAGATTTCAGCCAATCATGCTCAAAATCTCATGATTGGGTGCATGTTTACACATCCGAACTGGCAATATACTCTATGACTGAAAATTAGCCTTTTGTCTCATATAGTTTCATTAAATTGATGTTAGCTTTCTCATGGTGTGATTTATAGATGTAAAATTCTCCTGAATTCTTCAGCAGCATGATAAAATGTTATCCAGCTCGCTTTATATCGATAAAACATAAAGGTCTCATGAAAGTACTCTTTGTAGAAAGAAGGCAGAAACCCGCTGAAGTTGTACAGAGGGGTTGCTGGATTATTAAAATTCTTGCACTCATATAACAACAGAAAAAGCCTTTTCATGCTTCAGAAAGGGTTTTCCCCACGCACGCACACAAATGTACACATTTGTATCACAGCCATGCATCCAACTTGGGTTTTAAAGTAAAGGGAAAACACCAGGATGAGAAATCCCCCTTGATTATGTCATTCCTTTCCGCAATGAAGCATTTCAGTTGCTAAATAAATGCAACATGATACAACTGCCTTAAAGAAAAGATGTGGAATAACATATACACTCTGTTTCTCTCTGGTGTGTTTAGGTAAAGGGTGGAGAAAAGCACAGCCCAGTGCTGGATCCCGGAGGGACTGTTAGTGTGGTAAGGACCCTTGAGACGAAGGAGGGTGCATGGAGGGTTCAAGGCCTGTAAAACCAGGGTCATCGGCCTGCCTCTGGTTGGGGCTCGTCTCTGTGGCTGTAGCCTTCCTTTGTTCTGAGGCCCGGTCCGATCCGAGCCCTACGCTCAGTCCCAACAATGCCACCTGTAAGGGGACCTCCAAGTGTCAAAAAGGTATCATCCTCCCCATCTGGTATCCCGAGGACCCATCCATGGGTGACAAGATTGCTCGGGTCATTGTTTATTTTGTAGCCATGATCTACATGTTTCTCGGGGTGTCCATCATTGCTGACCGCTTCATGGCTGCCATTGAGGTCATCACATCCCAAGAGAGGGAAATTGTCATCAAGAGGCCCAATGGGGAAACAACCACCACCACCATTCGAGTGTGGAATGAAACAGTCTCCAACCTCACCCTCATGGCCTTGGGCTCATCTGCCCCTGAGATTCTGCTCTCTGTGATTGAGGTTTGTGGACACGAATTCAAATCTGGTGAGCTTGGGCCCTCCACGATCGTAGGCAGTGCAGCCTTCAATATGTTTGTCATCATTGGCCTTTGTGTGTCTGTCATCCCCCAAGGAGAGGTACGCAAGGTTAAGCACCTCAGGGTGTTCTTTGTAACTGCAGGTTGGAGTATTTTTGCTTACATCTGGCTCTACATGATCCTGGCTGTCTTTTCTCCCAATGTAGTCCAGGTCTGGGAAGGCCTAGTTACACTGTCCTTCTTCCCCATATGTGTAATTCTTGCCTGGGTAGCAGACAGACGGCTGCTCTTCTACAAGTTCATGCACAAGAAGTATCGCACTGACAAACACAGGGGTGTCATTATCGAGACAGAGACCGAACGCTCCAAGGGGATTGAGATGGATGGCAAGATGGTCAACTCTCACTTCATGGATGGAAGCGCCGCCAGCAATCTGATAGGCTTGATTGAGAGCAAAGAGGTAGACGAGTCCCGACGTGATATGATCCGCATCTTAAAAGACCTGAAGCAGAAGCATCCAGAAAAAGAGTTAGATCAGCTGGTTGAAATGGCCAATTACTATGCTCTTTCACACCAGCAAAAGAGCCGTGCCTTCTACCGCATCCAAGCTACACGTATGATGACAGGCGCCGGGAATATCTTGAAGAAACATGTTGCAGAACAGGCGAAGAAGTGTGCTAGTGTGCAGGAGGTTCATGTGGAGGAACCAGAAGAGTATGTGTCTAGGATTGCTTTTGAGCCTGCTGCGTACCAGTGTCTCGAGAACTGTGGCGCTGCCATCCTGACCATCACTAGAAAGGGTGGTGACATCAACAAGACGATCTACGTGGATTATAAGACCGAGGACGGCTCAGCTAATGCTGGAGCCGACTACGAGTTCACAGAGGGCACAGTGGTGTTCAAACCAGGCGAGATGATCAAAGAAATAAGCATTGGCATCATAGACGACGACATCTTTGAAGAGGACGAACACTTCTTTGTACGTCTCAATAATTTGCGTGTCTTGGAAACAGAGGATGAGGTGTTATCCCCGAACAGTCTACCATACCCAAAGGCCATGTTAGGATTCCCCACTGTGGCCACTGTAACTATTCTGGATGACGATCATTCTGGGATCTTCACTTTTGAAAGCGGCTCAGTCCATGTCAGTGAGAGTATCGGTATTATGGAGGTGAAAGTTTTGAGGACTTCAGGAGCAAGGGGGACTGTCATTGTGCCTTATCGCACCTTGGAGGGACTTGCCAAAGGAGGAGGGGAGGACTTTGAAGACACCTATGGAGAACTTGAGTTCAAAAACGACGAGACCTGGTAAGGCAGTACCTTTTTATCCCCATTTGGAGCAATGGGTGTATGTCGATGTGGTGTTGGCACAAATTGATGTTTCTTTCATAGCTTTTTCTAATTGATCAGATTTACATAACTGGAAAGGAAGTGCATTTTTATTTGTAAGTGATTTTCTTTCTGCTAGTTTTTGCATCCATTGATTTAGATTTCATCTTTGAATGGCAGTTTGATGGTGGTAAATCTGTCACGAAATAGCTGCAGTACATACATATGATAGGAGCTTCAAAGCTCTTCACTAGTCTGCCAGAAGCTTGTCTCATTCAGCATTTGCTTTTGATGCAAAGATTCTGTCTTCTCCTCTTGACAGCATTTAATTTAGAGCATACTTTGGTAAACTATTCATGTGCCATTTGCAGTCATCACTCTGTGAACTTTGAATGCTTCTTTTCTTGGTTAGACAGCATACTCTCTCATCTGAGTGCGCTCTCTACCATATATCCACTTGTTTTCCTGTCAGGAGATTTTGCTGTCATCAGAGTGCTTGCTAGCAATCCCATGTGTGTCTCATGCAACAGGGATTCTACTGGGATTTGTCACACAACCGTGGAAACAGGAAGGCCTAAAGTAACCCTTCCCTTGCCTATCTAATCCCTGCTGCTTTTGTTTTGTCAATCTCTGGATTTTTGTTCCTGCCCCTATTTTTTTTTTTTCCTCAACGTCTTGTCTTTTTCAACTGACACAAAGCAGGAGAAAGGCTTTAAAAGAGAGAGTGATCCCACTGGTCACGTCTGGCTTAGATTTGTATAATCAGTGGCAGCATTTTAGGTTAGTAAGTGTCTAGTGACATAACGCGAAACCCTGAGGTTTGATTATTTCTTATGGAAGACCTGAATGGAAAGCCTGAATTTTGGTTGTAAGCCTATATGAGTGATGTTGCTGCCTTATGTAAATTGCGTATATTATGTAGCCTTGTCTGCCATACCATCTGTGTACAGTACTGTTCTACAAAAACACACAGACTCACAACTGAGTGGGCATATTTGGCAGTGCTGCAGTGATAGCAACATACTGCACCTCACTACAAAACATATCAGGGCCAAATATTGAATGACTCCACGATATTTAGTCACACGTATATAAAGCAGTTCTTTAAGATACCAGGAAGACAATAAAGCTGCACCTCCGGAGTAAATTGGATTTGTTTATTTCACAGCTTGCATCCGCATGCATCTCACACATTGGTCTACTGGCAGTGAATCAAAGTGACATGCATCTGCGACATCACCCTCCCTACCAATCAGGACCCTCTCAGCCTGCTGCGGCTGACTGGCAGGGTCTGTGCTCCAGGCTGGGAGTTCCCGAGGGCTGAGACAGCTCAGAAGACTGGCAGCAGGGGAATGAGTGTCGGGGTGATCAGCATGCTCTTGGGGCCCGCTGAGCTCTCAGGGTTTTGCTTGATTTATGTGAGATACGCTTTTTTTGGGCCGTGCCTAGAGGCTGCTGAGGGAGTTGAGTTGAGAGAAACTATTGCTCTGTTGTGATGTTGTTGGCATTATGAGAGAATGATAGCGTGTTGGTCTGCTCACTGTGCTGCATGTTGTGCTGCAAATTTGGCACTCTTATGATGCATTGTGACTTCGTTATGAGTTCACAGCTGTACACATTAGTATAAAGTTACATATTAGTAATCTCTAAGAATAATTAGACCATGTAGTTAATTTTAGGACATTTCAATCAAGCAGGAAGAACATATTGTGCCAAGTCTTAAGTTATGTCAGTTTCCCCCTCTTATCTTTCAGAAGATGCTCATTAAACAGTCAGATGGAAATATCAGAATGATCAAAAACTATTTTTAAAGCAATTATAACAAGATAAAAACATAGCTAACACTTAATGCTAACTGAATATGTAGCTGGAGCCTACGTTAGCTTAGTTTGAAACAGTCTCTTAACTGCTAACAAATGCTAACAAAACCCACTTAGCAGCACCTTAGCTGAACCCTGCTAACACCCGCGGCTGTGACCGCCATTGATGGAAACATCGCTGGCAGCACGTGATTCTTTTTCTCTGAGGCTGCTGCATTTAGCACTACAGATGAGGCCAGAATGCACTTTTACTTTGCCGACACTCCCATTTACCAGCCACAGTTTCAAATATTAAAGGCTCTGAAACTGCCAGCAACAAAATGAAATGAAAAAAAAAAAAAAATAGATTGATCCATTTATTTAAATGCAAGACTGCTGCAGCTCCCTCTCAGTCCTGCTGTGCTCCAGTCAAAAACCAATTAACTGTCCAATTGTCTCTGTAAGTTGTCTTTATCTGAAACGATGGTCCAGCACAGCCTGTAGGATGAAGTGCATGCCATCCCTTCATGTTGTAGTTACAGGACTGTCATCGAGGAGGTAGTTGTAATTACGGGACTGGTTTGGAATAAATTCATCCCCCAAAGCACTGAGAGTAAACACACTACTACTGGCAGCTTGAAAGGATTTAATTGTCTTTTTTATGTGTTAACTTTGCAAGTGCTTGAGCACAGATTTTTATGTGTGGGATTAAACCAGGTTAGATGTGTATTTGTCATAAAAGTCAATGCTAAGCAAAGCTAACTGGGCTTAAGCTTAAAACACTTTCATGATTAATCTCTTTCAGCAACTGAATTTGTTACCAAATGGGATGGTAATGGTATCCACTACACTTCTGTTGCTATGGATACTCATCATAACTATGTATCGGAAAGTCCAATGTTTTGTTTAAAAACTGAGCGTGACTATGAGGTTTCTTCAAAAAATGACAACAATGCATGAAAAATGAACAAATGCTTCCTCGTGACAGCACAGCTTAGAAAGAAATCTAGGAAGAGACAGCACAACATATGAACCTGTTATTAAAAATATACAGTCAGTGCTGATTAATGTACTCACTATGAAAAATAATAATAAATGTTATATGAAGATTATTCAGTTAAGCATTCAAAACAATGAAAATTGTTCATATGCATGAACATGCTCGAGTATTAATATGAAAATATGAAAATCTCTGCTTCTCTCTTCAGAGACTCTTGTGTTTTTTGTAGAATGGCACACTGCTGTTACAGAACTCCCAACAAATCTCTTGAAATTTCCATAATTACACTCGGATAGTGATGAATTAGATTTTCTGTGCATTCATTAAAAAGACAAAGAGGAGCAGTGGTTGTGACAGCTTCATCCAGAAGCATACTAGAAGATTCATGGGAACACATCCATACACTATACAAAGGGAATGAATGCGCAGAATATTCACCAAAGGCATAATTACAATGATGTTTCTTCTGCTGCCTTGAAAACTCTCCTCAGGGTCGTTTTCACACTCATGACATGAAAAAATACTGAATTTATTTTCCAGCACTGCTGAACATGAATATGTGATAATGGAAATGTTGTGTTTATTTCCATTTTGCAGAAGAGACTCCTTTAGCGGCTAATTCAGTGTTAATTGTGACGACTAAATGAGGACACAGTGTGTCCCTTGTCTTAAGGGCAGAGTGTTTTTCCTCTCTAGAATATTTAGACTACATAATTCTTCAACCCATATGCGACTCCTTTCTCTTTCCTCGTTTTTTAAAAAAATCAACTATTAATTCCTTAATTCTTCTGGCAAAACATGATCTGTTTGTTACCAGCTAGACTGAAAATGGTTTAATGTCTTGGTTGGTTGTAATGTTGTAACTAAATTGTGTAATTGTAATGGTAAGATTAAAACAGTCTCAGAATAGTTTTGTTTTTTTTACTTTAAAAAAAGACAAAAACTAATTTTTGGAGTATTTATGACTTCTCAGACTTAAATGTCTGCCTCTCGGGGAGGGTTTTTTTTTTTTTTTTTTAATCTGAAAGTTTGGTCAGGCTCAAATGAAGCTGCTGTGGATTTTAAATTGTTGAAGGTTGCAGACTTCTTTGACCCAGTGAGGAACACAGCTGCAAGGTGGAGAGGCTCCATCCCTGGAGAGATGGATGTTTAACCAGGCACTGATGGATTCATAAACAAATGAGTGGTGTGTGTGTGTGCAGCAGACAGACCAGAATAATCTGGAGTAATTATCACTCCTGTGCATGCAATTTGCTTAATATATAGATATTATTAGATGTGGGGGGTTTGTTTAGTGAAAGATGTATAAATAATATATTACCCCGCTTTCATATCCCACCTTCTACAAGTCCCTCTCCCAAACTCTCCTCTTTATATTTCTGGAATGTGAAACTGCGACCCTTCTTAGCATCATGACTGACAGAACACATGTTTACGCTAATCCTCATCCTGCTGACCACTCAGCTTTTCTCCCCGCCAGCACTTTTCCAGAGAGCCTGGAATGAACCTCTGAGGTTTACCTTACCACCCTGCAGCCAGCTCTCTCACACAACCACAGTCTAATCATGTTCAGCTTATTAAATACAGTGCTTCATTTCTGTTATTGCACATGTGCAAGCCCCTTAGCATGCATGGGACGTAGCATTTAGTAATAATTTGTATTTGAATATCATCTTTTTGGGGCGCTTGTGTTTTGTCTGATTCCGTTACTTTAAGGACATTCACAGCTAAATACACAAACACAATAATTGAATTATCTTTTGGTGAACATGTAGCCACACCTCTAGCAGGTCCTGTTGGGTCATAATCCCTGATGCAGAGGTAAATAGCTAAAGATCCAGCCTGCAGTATGACAGAGAGGAGTCTGTGTTGTTTGGGCAAATGCTGGATGATCTGAACCATTATTTGGTCACGAATGTTTAGTTGCTGCTTAAAAAATGCTGACATTAATTAGAAATATTTCAGATAAGTTAGTGTATATACAGTGTCAGACAGTGGTTCTATTATTTGTCTCTATTTGTCCCCATATATATTCACAACGACAAAAACAAAACCAAGTGATACCTTAGTTAGAGCTGAATAATAACATAATTCAGCTCAGGGTGTGTTGCCAGCTTCCCCTGGGTGTCTGTTAACAGGGAGCATGCAGTCAGGTTCCCCTGTTTTTATTTTATTTTAAGGTCTCTACAGCCTAACAGAGTGAGGGCACATTCACATCAGCTTTTTTCATTCAAATCCAAGTCTGTTTGCTCGGAAAGTCCGCTTCGTATTGGGAAATGTGAATGCGGCAAACAAATTCTGCATCGGACCAAAGAAGCGGACTCGGTCTGTCTACAAATGCAGGTCTTGGCCCGTTTAAGTAGACCAAAAACAGGAAGCGGACTACAAAAAAAGTCACTTCCTGCATTTGACGTAGCATTGCATTGTGGGTAAATGTGGCGTTAAGAGTCCTCTGCCTCATGTGTTGACCATACTGTGGTCATTGTTGCTGTATATTTCTGCAGTATAATTGCATAAGACAAAATATAAAACCCAAAACAGTGATAGTTTTCTCTCCATGTTTAACTCAAGTTTTCTTCTTCATGCTGGTCCTGTCCTCTCTTTTTCTAAATTCTAGTGCAACACCACCTTTGGTGGAAATGGGGATATATTATTGTAAAGGTTTGGCGCGCTTGAAGTGCAGCATGAGTGCAATTTCAGTCTGAATGAATACATCTCCCTACAACTGAGCCGAGTTTCCAATCAGACCGAGTCCAGCGGACTATCCTGATGTGAATGCATCCTTAGTTTGTAGGAAACTGTATCAGTTCGTTCTTTTCACTTTTAAACATTCAGCTGCAATGTTTGAATAAATATAAAAGCACTCTATGTATGTTACTATATGTTACAGTTTGGTTTCCTGCAAAAAGATGACACAACACCTTCCATTTCCTATTAACATATAACTGATTTATAAAGGACATCTATTAAAGTGATCGTTTCAAATCTTATCATGTCAGCGCTCGGTGCAACCCCCTTTATTCTTCAATGCAGTTTGAACTCTCAAAGTGTCCTTCAAGCAGTTTTATAAAAGAAGTTTTCCAGGCATCTTTAAAGACTTTCCTTCCTTTTTAAGGGCACAATGTGCAAATTGTTGAGCTATGCCGAGTGTTTGACACAGCTCTTTGTTAGTGTTGTTTATTTCTTCAAAAATGCTGAATTTAATTATCTTTTAGTGGAAGATATGGGAACAAATGATGTCTTTTCAGACAGATTGCTATCAACAAAGTGGCTGAAGACATCATTTCAGACTGAAAGTTTTCTGTTAGGTGTGGAAAAAAAGTGCTGAATCATCTCTAAATTCTTTTCTTTGTACTTAAATGAATCACAGGTTTAATTAAATGACTAAAACTTTGCTGATAAATGTTTAAGTACAAAGACTGAACTGAAAATAGGCGAAAAACCAGCAAATGTCCAAAGAAAAAGACTTGCAAAGAGACTGAAGTGAAATGGTGAAGGACAGACACTGTTTAGAGACCACTGTAAAAAGTTACAATGAAGTATCTGCTTGGAGGCAGGATATGAAAGATAAGTAGGGTGGGTCATGGCCTTTGCCTTGTACTACATGTGCCAGCATTTTAAAATAGAAACTCCCAGAAAGAGTTAAACTCCTGTGCTCCAAACCTTCATTTTTAAGTCATTTTCATCAACGCTAAAACTGAATGACTTCTTTCTTTGGCCACATTTCCAAAACACTTCAATGAGATTCCGCTGTGTAGTTATTGTGTGACGTTTCTGCTACATATGACTGAAAACATTACCTTTGACCTCTTATTTTGTCAGAGAATTTATGTAATTATTAATTTTTTTGTTTTGCACAACCTTTAAATTAGAACTTTTTTTCTTTTTGTAGTAAAGCCTCGTAGTCAAAGCCAGAAATCTGAGAGTAGTCCTGCATTCAGACCTGAACTTAGCATCACATTAAGACAGCTGTGAAGCCAGCGTGCTATCACTTAAACAACAGATCAAGGATTAAAGGACTGATGTCTCAACAGGATTTAGAAAAACTTATTTGTGCTTTTATGTTTATTATTGTCCTTAACTGCAGGTAGTCCAGAACGCTGCTGATCCAGTCCTCACTAAGACCAAGAACATGGATCTTATGACTCCAAGATCTTTACACTGACTTCTTGTTGATCAAATAACTGACTTAAAAAACATGTTAGTTTAGAAAGCATTGAGTGGTTTGAAGGTCAAAATCCATTCGTTATCTTCTGGTACGTTATAAACCAACCAGATCTTTCAGGTCATCATGGTCAAATTTACTTTCCGTTCCCAGAAGCAGAACTAAACACGGCGGCAGCGTTCAGTTTTCATGCTCCTCACACACGGAACAAAGTCCCAGAAACCTGCAGGTCTGTTGAAACTCTGCCTTTTACCATAACAACTGATAATTCCTCACACTGGAACATTTTTTATTTGTTGCATTTTATCTTTTACTACTTTAGCTGTTTCTAATTATTTATTTGCTTTAATTTCGTTTACAATTTTGTTTTTAATGTACTTTTAAATGTTTCCTGCATCCGGCTGTCATGCTTTAATTCTTTATGTAACACACTATGAATTGTCTTGGACAAATAAACTGGCCTCGCCTGGACTTCGGCTGAAAATGAGGCGAGTTGGTCAAATCAAAGGTTTCAGGAAGTATGAAGCTGCTGTTGAGAGATCAGTTTGGTCTTTTGCTGTGTAGCCATCCAGACAGTTTCCATAGTGACAACACATTGAGATGGTCTCACTGTAAACCATTCTTTGAATTATGTGGAAAAACCGCTGTGGTTCGTTAGATTGCAGTGTTGATGTGTTGTAGAACTACACAAAAATGTGCCAACAGCTGATGGCTAAATCTCTATGAAAACACAACCATGATCCCCAGAGGTTGAATCCAGTTAGTGATCCATTGCCTTTCTCTTTTAGATCCATAATGAAATTTGGTTCAGTTAGAGATCTACATAAACATCAGGTAAACATGTTAACTCTTTAAATTCCAGGCTGATTTAATAAGTAGGAAATGTTAATGTATCCAGTAATAATCATCTACACCAGCCTCAGAAGTGTTTAAGATGTGTTCTTCACATGTCTCATTTAAAGGAACTGAATCTGAGAGCCATCCGAGATGCATAAGCATAAATTCCTCTAAAATACGATCGAAACGAAAGCACCTCAGAGTCCTGCTGCAGCCGATGTGAAACCGGAGTGTAGCGCGACACCAAATATGTTGCTGTAATTAGTGTCAGCTAGTTTGGGAGTAAATAACTCAAGTACTCTGATGCTGCCTTCAATCACACCCGAAGGTCCGTAAATAGGACCTGCCGGTGGGAAAAACGACGGCATGCTGACCTCTTGGAGGTGACAAGCAAGAAGCAGAATGTTGAATTTTTTTTTCTACAGCTTGATGTCATAAAATTTGGAAGTATTTCAACACAAATGGTGAACATATAAAATCCCATTTACATGAGCACATGTGACATAACGGTGGATTTAACAGAGGAAGATCGTTTTATTTGAAGTGGAGAGTCTGACTTTGCTTATGAAAGCAGGTTTATAGTCCGTATTATATCTTCTGTGTGCAGTAACCTTTATGAGGAAGTACTCTGGTGTCTAAGAAAATAGCTGAATGATGTCATAAACACAAAAACAGTTATCTCAGCTTAGACTCAGTGAGTTTATTAGTAGTTCGCTTGTACAAATCACCATATTTGTAAAACTAGCTGGACCATGGTGTCTATAACAAAAGGTAATACACATTTAAAAAATTACTACATTATTATTACATTTTCTTTACCTTCTTTTCTTCATTTTGATTATTACTTGGTAGCCACAGTGTGTGTTAACAGTAAAGCAGAAGCAAGGATTGTCATCTCTAATATGTGCCTAAGCCAGTGGGCAGAGTCTGCATTTATATGTAAATGTTGGCAGCAGACGATTTGCACGCAGCTCTGCGTGAATGACTGTGCATCCAACGATTCACTGTGGCCGCACTGACTTGATGTGTCTTGATTTATTGTGGACATGCACGACATCCTTTATGCTGCACTGTGGAGATTTACAAGATCACAGTTCTCCATGCAGAAACGACAAACGCTACAGCTATAGTATAACAATCAGGTGAGGGTCAGAGCGGTTCACAGATGTGTGTGCAAACAAGCATAACAGAGGGAAGCTTTATTTCTGAGCCTTTTTCAGGGGTAAAAAGACGCCAACTTAAAATACGGGAAGTGAGAATTTTTTGCAGCCATTCATTTAAAGTTACATGATGTCCACCCATCCGTTCATTTTCTAATTAGTATACTAATTGGAATAATACTAACAGAATAAAATGATTTGCAATTGTGGCAATTCCCCATAGAACACAACAAAGCACCAGATGTTGAAATGGTTACATTTTACTATTAATTAAAAAAAAAAAAAAAAAAAGAGCTAATTTTGAATTTTGATTGATGGGAGCAACACATCTCCAAAAAAGTTGAACAGACTGGAAAATTAACTGGGACAAAAAAACAACAACAACAAGAGAATTTGACAACTACTTAGGTTAACAACAGGTCAGTGAAAGGAGCATTTCAGAGAGGTAGAGTCTCTCAGACGCACAGATAGGCTGGGCTTCACCAATCTGCGACCAGGTAGGTAGAATCCTGCATCAGACCAGAATGGGACAACATTTCTCCTCTAAAAACCCAGTTGCAGCTTTTTTTTTTCAGATATATTGTGATCATCAAATTAAAAATGAGCTTAAAATATCTGATGATAGAACTTCAGTGACAACTTAATAAATTAAAGTTGTTTAGTCATACAAAGTTTTGAAATTATATATATATATATATATATATATATATATATATATATATATATATATATATATATATATATATATACATAAAAGATTTATTACTCCAATACCCAAAATCCATTTTTATCATTTAAAAAAAAAAAGTTTCATTCAGTTTATTTTTCATTTCTCATCTTAACTATTCTTCCACTATAGTGGTGCTTGAGTGTATGTAGGTTTGTATATGGTTTGTATATGAGTGTGGTTGCATTAAACGCAGGTCACTGCTCCCATTAAATCCTCTGCCTGCTGGGTGACAGTCTGTGGTGCCAGTGGAGATGCCCTTCCTGCCGATGCACCCACCTCCAACATCTGCATACAGGGATAAAGGTCAGTCCTGCTCCACAACATCTTTCTCCATGCACAGCACAGCAACATTAAGACTGGAAATCAATACAGTGAAGGGAGCTAAGACTGCAAAATGCTGCAGGAAATGTGGGAAGCTGTTGGTTTCAGGTGATTTCTTTTTTCTTACTGTGAACTTGTGTTTTTCCTTGAACAATAACAAAGAAACAAGAGAAAGTAAAAAAGTATTTGCAAATTTTTATGTGTAGAATTAGCTTCTGGTGCTCAGTGTCTTACCAACATCCAAGATGCTTCACTGAGGAACCTCAAAAAAAGCAAATAAGCTCTGTCATAGTTTTTACCGAAAATCTAAAGTCTTTGCCCTGAAGTCATACTCTTTGTCAAACTTTATTCCACATATGGCAGGCAGCACCTTAAGTGCTGATGGATGCTGATGCTGTTGCTGATGGTGCGATACGATAATATAAATATGAAATAATACAATAAAGTATTTGGTGTATTATTTCATATTTATATTATCATATCATACCATCAGTAACAGCATACATACAATAAAGTATTTTGTGTGGGCTGCACAGTGGTTAGCACTGTGGCCTCACAGCAAGAAGGTCACTGGTTCAATCCTTGGCTGGGGAGGGGTTCAGTCAGTGGCCTTTCTGTGTGGAGTTTGCATGTTCTCCCTGTGTGTGTGTGTGTGTGGGTTCTCTCCAGGTTCTCTGGCTTCCTCCTACCATCCAAAGACATGCATGTTAGGTTAATTGGTTACTCTAAATTGCCCATAGGTGTGAGCATGAGTGGTTGTTCGTCTCTCTGTGTGGCCCTGCGATGGACTGGCGAGCTGTCCAGGGTGTACCCTGCCTGTCACCCAAAGCCTGCTGGGATAGGCTCCAGCTTCCCCACGACCCTGAATTGGATTAAGCAGTTAGGAAAATGAATGAATGAAAGTATTTGGTGTAAAAACAGATGCAACAATAACTTTCTGTAAGTTTTCTGCAGAACTTTTTTTTTTTTTTTTTTTTTTTTAATGATTAATTTATTTATGGTGTTAGTGAGCTGAGCTGGACTGTCCAGGTTGTACCCTGCAGCTTCTTGCCTGCTGATCGCTCCAGCTTCCCCATAACCCTGAACTGGACTAAGCGGTTTAGAAAATGAATGAGTGAGTGGTGATGATTGGCAGAGGTGCACTAATGCAATAAAACAGCCTCACTTGATACTTCTGCTGTGTTTCACAGATGACGCAGATCATTTTGATATGATCTGTTCTCTAAATGCATCCATCAGACATGTTCATGTGGTCGTCAGTAAACTGCACAGTAGCTGCAGTGTTCTCCTGATGATGGACACATCACTGCATATATTTGGCAGGGTGGTTTTAGAAGTTGGTGACTGCCTGCAGATGAAACACTGGGTTTGGAATTTCCTCAGTTTTTATGTCTGGATAGGTTGTCTGACTGTGAGTTGATGCTGTTCAAGTTGATGGATTTGTAGTGTTTTCCTTGATAATGATGTTGATGGTGATGATGCAAAATCCTGGTGGAAGTTACCAGCTGCAGTTTGCTGCTGGCGAGGGGATAAAAACCCCTTACAAAGGATGTTTTTAACTATTTTAAAAACATTTAAAAACAATAAAATACAACGTATTTTATTTATTATCACAAAAAAAACAAAAAAATTGTTATTTAAGATGCTAAACATAACATTAAGTTTAAGGAGTAGAAAGATTTAAGCACATCAGTTCAAATGTACAGTGTAAAGATAACGTACAGTTTGCCCAGAAAATCTTTGGATTTATTATCATTTTACATTACTTTTATATTTATTGACTAACGTGTTAGAAACCAATAATGGGAACTGTCTGATCAGAATTGTTCTAATAATATTCTAAGATTTTATTAGTTTTTTTTACTTGTGTTATTCTTCTCTCTCCTTTTTCCCTTCATGTGATCCATTGCTGTTCATGTTGTCTGACTGTCAGTGAATGCATCACTGTTGTGAACGCTGGACACGGATCCATGACATCTAAAAAAGCACATTTTAAGAGAGCGACATGCTTTTCTGGGACTTGACTGTTTTGAAGTCAGATAAAAGGAGTCAGTGGCTTCTTGCTTCGTTCAGCTGCTCATCAGAAGAAGGGACTTGCTGTTTGCAGCTTTTTTCTTGCTTTGATTGTGAAACTTGCAGCAGCCTCCTCTCCGCTGCCTCCTCCTTCCCTGTGGGGGAGTTGGTTCTCTAGAAACACCCGGAGCAGATATTCGCTGTGATCTCACTCCAGTTTCACTTTAGATTCTCCACAGGCCCAGGGCTACCTCTCCCCCCACCTCCCTCCCTCTCCCTCATTCTGCATGTCAGGCTGGACCAGCATGTTCTGCAACCAGCTCAGGGGACCTCCTTTAGGGAGAACTCGCTTTTATTCCCCGGTTGCTGCAGCAGAAAATGCGCCAGAATGCATCAGTAGTTCCCCGCTACTCTTCCCCCATTTCACCCCCCCACTCTCCATCCTCTCCCCCCCTCCTCCTGTTTCCTATTCCTCCTCCTCCACCATCCTTCCTCATCATTTTCCAGCAGCTTTGTGGTCAAATGCAGGCATGTCCTCAGCATCAGCTGTTTATAAAAAAAAAAAATTGCTTAATTTGTGTTTCAAAGCTAAATGAGGGCGGCCTTTGCACTCTGCAGAGCCAGCAGGGGTTCTGCAGAGATGTTTTACACTTTTATTTGCATTCTGGCTTTTCTCTTAAGGGTTATTGTTGACTACGAGTCCTATTAAGTATTCTTTTGGTTACAGCATAAAAGCGCTCTCTGTCTCATGATGCGGAAACAGATGAAGCAAATTGGGTCATAATAAACATTGCTGTCATGAAACCATCTTATTCTTTTTTTTAATGCACCTCCCTTCAAGACAACTTCACTAAATGTCTTTTTTTTTTTTTTTTAAATAGTTTGTCCTCATTTAACTTTGTGTCTCATTTCTGCAGCTACTAATGGAGTTGCAGGAATGTTCCTTAAACCAGGAAACAGAAAGCAAACATTTCTACTCGTACCTTCTTGTATAAAAGGTAAAGTGAAACACCAATACAGGGGTGGTTGTGGTTTAGGTGGTAGAGCGAGTTGTCCAATGTCTGGAAGGTTGGTGGTTTGAATCCCACTCCCCCCAGCTTTCTGTCGTCGCCCTCCTTGCCTCCAGTGTTGGCGTTTATGAATGTTTTGGCGGTCGGAGAGGCCGTAGGCGTGCGTTGGCTGCCATGTTTCCCTCAGCCTGCCCAGCTGTGGCTACACATGTACCTTCCCATCACCAAGCATGATGTGGAATGGATGAATAAAGGACATGTTAGTGCTTTGTGTGCCATCTGTGCCATTTAAATCTAATCCATGATTATTATTACAGTTGTAAAGTTAATTTGGCACTTAAATCCACATTTAAAGTACCTGTACTTAACTTGAGTTTTCACTTCATTCAATTAACTGCTTTAATTGTTTTTTTTTTACCTTGTAAATAAAGACTGTTTGCAAGTTGTATTCATTAACTAATAATTAGTTTTAACATTCTGGGCAGCCAAAAGCTCTCCTTTTTACTTTGAGTAAAGTGTTGAAGTCAGATTACATGGTACACACAGTTTTAATGCTCATTTACACTACTCACAAAAAGTTAGGGATATTTGGCTTTCAGGTGAAATTTATGGAAAATGCAATATGTTCATGCTACAGTCATATAATATCATAAAAGTAAGACATTTAAGTAGAAGGATGCACTACTGATTTCCTCATCTCAAAAAATTCATTCAACACAAAAGGTAACAACAATGGTAGTTACACCACAACAAAAAATTTGAACGTCTCAATATCTGGTCATGTGCCCTTGAGCATCAATTACAGCTTGACAACGACGTCTCATGCTGTTCACAAGGCAACTTATTGCCTGCTGAGGCATGGCATCCCACTCTTCTTGAAGGGCAGCCCTCAGGTCATTGAGGTTCTGGGGTGCAGGGTCTCGAGCCTCTACACGACGGCTCAGCTGATCCCACAGGTTTTCAATGGGATTCAGGTCTGGAGAGAGTGCAGGCCATTCCATTTGAGGTACACCAGTCTCCAACAGCCGTTCCCTGATGATGCGGCCTCGATGAGCAGGAGCATTGTCGTCCATGAAGATGAAATTAGGCCTGTGCTGTTCATGTAGGGGCACAATCACTGGATTAATGATGTTATTCAGGTAGTATGGGCTTGTCACTGTACCATTCACAAAGTGTAGGGCAGTTCTGTACCAAGTGGACACCCCTGCCCACACTGTAACACCGCCACCACCAAAAGCTGGCCTGGTGACAACAGTGGCTGATGCATAGCGCTCTCCCTGACGTCTCCAACATCGTTGCCGGCCATCATTTCTGCTCAGTGTGAATCGACTTTCATCAGAGAACAGCACTGAGGCCCACTGGTTCCTCGTCCAGCGTAAATGCTCCCTGGCCCATGCAAGACGATGATGCCTGTGCCTGGTGGTGTGGTCAGGTACCCGTGCAGGTCGTCTAGCACGCAGACCACGCTGATGGAAACGGTTTCGAATGGTCTGACGTGACACTTGGGTGCCTCTCACCTCTCTTAAACGTGCCTGGAGTTGAGTGGCATTCATCATCCGGTTTCTCAGGGCAGTGTTCACAATGTAGCGGTCATCAGCACGGGATGTGGCCAAAGGACGTCCACTTCTAGGCCTTTCTGTGACTCTTCCAGTCTCTCCATATCTCTGTTGCAACCTGCTGATGACACTCTGTGACACTCCAAGCTCAGTGGCCACTTCTGTCTGAGAACGTCCTGTTTGAAGCATCGCAATGGCAAGGGACTGTTGTTCCATTGTTAGGTGTCGTCTTGGTCTCATGATGTCAAAATGTGAACAGCATGATGAGGACAACTGTTTAAACACCAGCTCTAATTGAACCAGGACATTTATTGGTCAATTCAAGGATCACACACCTGCCGTGATTTTTGCCGTTAAGCTCCTTGTTAGAGAACAGCAACTTGTGCAAAATTTATTGAAACATTTAACAGCTGGACATGTGCATTTAAAAGCTTAGAGAAGATCACATTAAGTTCACCTGTACAGGTTTGAATGCATTTTAGGCCTGTTGTGAAATTTCACCCAAAACCTAAATATCCCTAACTTTTTGTGAATAGTGTATGTGTGTGTGTGTGTGTGTGTGTGTGTGTGTGTGTGTGTGTGTGTGTGTGTGTGTGTGTGTGTGTGTGTGTGTGTGTGTGTGTGTGTGTTTGGATGCACACTTGCTATTTATTCCTGAAGCATTAGTGACGATGGGGAAGAATGAGACGAAATGAATCTTGAGTTTGTTGTTGTTGATACTCAAGTGTCAGATTTATTCAGCATTCATCTGCAGTCTTCAGTGCTCCCCTGTGTGATCATATTTACCTTAAACTCCAACTGTGCGTTTAATAAAAGGGTAGTTTGCACAGAGCGGGACACACATTAAATGAGCTGAAAAATGAAAGTGTTATAAGTTCAGAAATGCTTTTATATCAGGGCCATGCTGCCTCATGTAAGAACACCAAACGTGACTTAAAGAGGCTGGTTATCAATAAAATCCCAGAAATATGTTCAATTTTAGACAGATTTAGTCTTTTCTTGTTGAGGTTTGAACATCTTTGTCTTTTTTCTTCTTTATTTTTCTGTTTCCACTTCTATGTTTCCTACCTGCAAAGTTTTTGTATCACATTCATATATATACATATATATATATATATATATATATATATGTATGTATATATATATATATATATATATATATATATATATATATATATATATATATATATATATATATATATTTATATATATATATATATATATATATATATATATATATATATATATATATATATATATATATACATATATATACATATATATACATACATATATATGTATATATATATATATATATATATATATATATATATATATATATATATATATATATATATATACATATATACATACATATATGTATATATATATATATATATATATATATATATGTATATATATGTATATATATATATATATATATATATATATATATATATATATATATATATATATATATATATATATATATACATGTATATATATATATATATATATATATATATATATATATATATATTTATTTATTTATTGCATTAATAATATATATATATATATATATATATATATATATATATATATATATATATATATATATATATATATATATATATATACATACACATATACACAGATATGTGTATATATATATACACATATCTGTGTATATATATACACAGATATGTGCTTAATCAAATGTTGCTGAACATGTTAGAGATATGATAGAAATGCAAAAAAATGTTTGTGTAAAAGTTGAGTAGTATTTAAAAGATCCAGAATCTGTTCACATCTGCTCACATACAGTTTTGTGTTTGCGCATTTTTCATTTTTCACAATCAAAACTGGGCTTTAATGTTCCTGAAGATGCCTGCTTGAGCAAAATAATTTTGTTAGGAACATGCTGGCTTTCTTCTCTGTTGCATTACTTTAGTTTTTAGACAAATTATTTGGGAAATCAGACCAGTTACTGATAATGAAAGTATTTTCTATAAGGTATGGATTTGTACTGCAGGCAAACAAATTTATTACATGGAGTCTTTTACTATTCTGCCATTCTGTTATAATTTGCCTGGTACAAATTAGGTTACTATATTGATAAACTCATTAATAAACTTATGCAGGCCTTGTTCGTCAGATCCCAGATTTAAAACTTTTGTGTAAATTTTTCACAAAACCATTACAGTAGTAAAAAAAAATCCATAAAGTTCCAGCTGTCTTTCATATCACCTGTTTGCTGTGGCAGCAAACAGGTTCAACACAATACAAGAGTCTGCAGAAGTTGTTTACTACTCATTCTTCCTCCAAGAGCGTTTTTGCTTTTTCAATGTCTCAGCCCACATTCTTTCCACCCAGTCCCTGCGTGCTGAGCGCATGAACAGTGCATGCATCAAAATAGCACCAAGTAGCCAAAACCAACTCTTACCTCAATGAGACTGCAGCTGGAGTTGGACTATAAACTAGCCAGACTGAGTTCTGCAGAATCTTCATAAGCGTACTGTACACTGCCTACAATTATAAAATTAACTGTGTTCCAGTCAGAGTGATGGGAGCAGCATGGTAAGAAGAGAGGCAGATGAAGTGAAGCATCCATCATACCTAGAGCCTGCTGTACAAGCCTGTGGGGAAGTCTATGATCTGTGGAGTGTTGCAGTCAGGTTTAGGTTCAGCAACATTACAGTATGTGTCCAACGAAGGAGGTCAGCCGACTATTGGAACATACTGAATAAGCAGGTTATTACATCAGTAAATTTCTTCTTTCTGATGACACGGACATATTCCAAGATGAAAGTACCAGGATTTATCAGGTTCATGTTGTGAAAGAGCGGTTCAGGGAGCACGAGGCATCATTTTCACACATGGATTGCCCACCACAGAGTTCAGACCAGAACCTTTGGGATGTGCTCGAGAAGGCTTTTCACAGTGGTCAGACTCCCATCATCAGTATAAGATCTCTGTGAAAATGAAAGCAACATTGGATGGAAATAAATCATGTGACATTGCCTAAGTTTATTGAAACAGGGCCACAGCAAATGCATGCTGCAATCAAAACCAAAAGTAGTCTAATGGAATATTAGTGTCACCTCATTTCTGGTTGGTCATTGTATATGAGCGCTGTCTGCCACTATGCTCAGAATGAAACTTAATCTTGGTATTAATATATATCATTATTAAGATAAATGTATATGACAATGAACAGAATGTAAATGATCCTGACATAATCTTTAAGCCATATTGCTTTGAATGAACAAAGTTAATGGTTTTGTTCACTCTCTGCTTATTCTGTACTTATGAGGGGTGGAGAATCCAATCGAAAAAAATTGAAAGTCTGAACTTTTTTTGCTACACAATTTTAAAATAGATGTTTTTGTTAATAAATTTTTTTTTTCAAACAAATAAAAATAATCCATGATCAAAATTTTTGTTATTTTTATTGTTTTTATTGATCTTTTCACTTGTCTTCTTGGGTATTATAGCAGCAGTGTTATTTTTTTTCCCGAATTGAAATTAAGAAAAATGACGAGCAAAAAATGTTTTGTACGTGTCGAAATTTAAATCCCCGATTAATTTCTCAGTTCTTTCTAGCTCATAAAAGAATGAAGTTGGTTGGGAAATTGGCACCTTTTTTTTTAACTTAAGTGTGATGATTATGAATTGAAAGTCTGTTTGAATCGAGAATCAAATCTGAATCAAATCGTCACCCCAAAAATCAGAATTGAATGGAATTGTGAGTTGTTAGCGTCACATCCCTAGTACTTACATTTATGTCATTTTAAAGTTACTGTAAAATACCTGCCCTGCCATAAAAATTGTACAGCATTAACTAGCAACTTCAACAGCTTGAAAAGTTAAACTTTCCACATGAGTTTTAAGTAAATAAACACAAAAATGGTCATGGCTTTATACTCAAACACCAGAATGGTAATGTGGTAGTATGTTAATCATAAAAACTTTATAAAATTAAAGCAAGCATAAAATGTGTGCATTGTTGCACTGAACCAAAGACACCAAAGAAAAAAATAGTCAGCTTGTCAGCTACAGAGTTCTGTTGAATCCCAGATTATGTTACAGTAAATGCACTTAAAACACCCATACAGATTGGCCACATTCATGAAGGAAGGCCAGAAGCTGTGTGGATGAAGTGGAAGGTATGTAGGAAGTGCCAGAGAGAGTCAGTTTGGCAAACAAGCAAACTGTGTAGCTCTTCTGGGGTCCAGAGATGGGTAAAACTGTCAAGTCGCCGGAGCTGGTGAAAGATGAAGAGGTTACGCTTTTTGGATCACAGCTCTGCCAAGCCCTCTGGGACCTCTTTTTCTTTACAACACTCGATCTAATCTCCTTCAGTCTTCCACTTTTATTTCCTGCTCTTTTCCTTCTTTTCATATTCATCTAATTATGAGGAGTTTCTCTGTTACATTCGTTCACTTCCTCCTTGCATTGTTGTTATTTATTTCACTTGGTTTAGTCTCGCTAAGCCTATTTTCCAGAAACCCTTTATGAGTATTTGCACTTGTTTCTATCCTCTTCCCCTTTATATCAGTCTTTATTCATTTTCCTAATTTATTTTAATTTGAGTTGTTCTAATTCCATTTAATTTTCTCTCACCCGCCCACAGTGCATATTTATTATTTAAACCCACAGAAGAGCCTCCATATGTGCTGTCCCCTCTTTATAGATGTTGGCCTATTTCTGTCTCAACCTGTAATTGCACTTTGTATTCTGAGCTGTTTGGATCAGCGTCCCTCAGAGTGCCAAAGCAGTGCAGATGTGACGTAAACTTGTGGACAAACTGCTCTTTAAAGGGAACATAAACTTCAATTATAGTGCGTCATGAAGAACGTTGTTCTCTGGGTGTAAGACCATGACAATGAATTATGTTGATGCTCAACCATTATCAGGCTGCATCGGATCGTCTGTAATTTTTCCAGTTATAAAATGGGAAACTACTGTAAAACGATCATCTCATAGTTTGTACAACTAAGGCAGGGCAGTTTCAATCCTCAAGGGTCACAATCCTGCAGACTTTCAATGTATCCCTGCTCCAACACACCCGACTCAAATTAATCAAACATTGTGCCGAAATTTGCAGGATGTTGGTTCCATTTGATGTAAGCTAGGTGTGGAGTGTGTTGGAAAGGGATACATCAAAAACCGACATCAGACAGCGGCCCTCAAGGTTCGACTAATGACACCCCTGAACTAAGTGACACTGTCTCACTGGACAAAGACAAGGTTATACTGTACATTGGGTATGGTACTGGGCTAAAGTTTTAACTGGACTTGTATACTGGATTCTGTGCATAACAAAGGTAACTTATGTGCTTGAAACAGACTAATTTAAACCATTCAGAGCTGCTTTAAATACATATCAGCTTGTGGTTGATATGCATTTCTCTCTAAATAATATTTCACTCTACAAGGAATTACTGTGTCATTTAGTTTCCTGTCATTAAAGTGAACAACTCTATACGTTTGCACAGTTTCTCTGGTGATTATCGGAGTTCATTCATGCATTCATTCATTTTCCAAACTGGAAGCTGGAGCCTATCCCAGCAGTCCTTGGGTGAAAGGCGATTATCGGAGTTTGAAAATTCGTTTGGGAAATTCTTTAGAAATAGTGGACATTTGTGAAAGGATTCTTTTGGGAAATTCTGACAGTTAAATGCATCACATCAAGCCTTCTTTGGTGTCTGTATTCAGCACCCAAATTTATACAGATGTTCAGTGGAGGTTGGAGGATTAAAATAGTGGAATACTCCCTAAAGGTGAGCTTTTCTTTTCCTTAGCATTGGAGTTTAAATACCTTAGCTTGGCAATTGTTTATATAAACTGGCTTGTATGAACACAGTCATACCAATCTGACTCTGTAGGGTGGCGCTTGCCACTCTGCAGTCTATTGATTGACAGGAAGAATCAACACTTCCATTCGACTGGGCAATAAGAACAAAGTGTAAACAACAGCGTACTAAAATATACTGTGAATTTTTTTTTTTTTATTGTTTAAAGCCACATGCCAAGAAGAACTGCTGGATGTCCATCATTCTCATCTTTTGTTTCTATTTCATGTTCTTTGTTATAATTCAAAGGAAGGTGATGTGCCACTGAGACACATTACTATAACACGCTGACACATATATACCTAGCCCAAGTAAGGGTAAGTAACTAAGGGTTGGCTGTGAAAACACAACCAAGATCTGTCTGGTTTCGTCCTGAGTCAGACTCCTTGTTGAAAATGAAGCTTTGGAGACTAAGTGAGCTGCTCCTTCGTGTTGAGAGGTGTTAATTGTAGTGAATGTTCATGATGACTTTCTAAAGATTATTTGGCTTATATTCAAACTGGGATGGAGCTCCAGTATAGCTCAGAATTCACCTAATGAATCGCAAATGTCATCTAGCTCGGAAACAACTCAAGACTAAAAGGACTGCTGGGAACTGGAGCATCTGGGATACCCTACTTAAGATGCTACCTCCATGATTTGATTTTGGATTAGCAGAAGAAAATAGCTTTTTGGATGCCACAGAATTATTTCAGTGCAAAGTTTTTTCATGGCTGTATGTTTGTCTCTTCGTATGACATGACCCAGCAAGCCAAAACAAATTGGAGGACGCTGTGGTAGTTACTATTATTTTTTCAAACTACTGTAATTTTCTTTTAAATACATGAACTTCTCTGAGCAGGAGGTGAAGGCAAAAATAAACAGAATTTATACAAAAACACATTTAAACTGAGTTAGTGTGGAAAGGCATTGGATCAATAGCACTACCCCCCCCCCCCCCCCCCCCCCCCCCCCGCCCAACACACACACACACAACCCATTATCCTGAATGTTTATACTAACTAAAGCCAGTCATTTTTATTAAATATTTATCAAAACCTTGTGAGTTATAGTCTACACAGTGGGAAAAAGAGTGAAAATCATGTCCAAGGACACAACAACACAACTTTATTGTCTGCAGTGAGTGTTTCATGATATAAAAACTGCATTTAATGTTGTGATTTGAATTCTGTTCATACTTTTTTTTTTCAATTAATTAAGCCAAATTTGATTTGATTTTGCTATGTGTTTTCTTTTTTCTACATGTGTAAAGTCAGGTTTTATGGAGGGCTGGTCTTGAACGTTCCCAAGAATGTTTTGCCAATGTTTTGGTCCAAAGTGCTAAAGTCCCACTTGCAGCAAGTCTCTCAGTTTGGAGATTTTAAGTATCATTTTGCAAACTGCTGCTTAGAAATCTAAAACAATTAAAACTCAAGTGATGTAAAAATATAAAAATCCACAATATATGCCTTTAAGCTGTTTTAAAAGCTGTTTTAAGTTGTTTTAAACTCCCTTTTTATGTTATAGTCATTTCAGAGAGAGAAAATTTCCATCTCGTCTTCATTCTGAGTAGCAAGCTAAGCTAGCAGCTACTCAATCTGGGTAGCTAGCTAATGTATCTGTGAGCTTAGCTTTCTTGTTTACTTGTACTATCATCTCAATCAAATTCTTGAGTGATTAATTAGAAAGAAAAAAAAATGCCAAAAAAATTCTCCAGTTTGTAAAAATTTAATGCAGGAGGTTCAAACTTGTGTACAGCAGTTATTTATGGGAAACAACCTTTAGACCTGTGTAGAATGAAAAGCAAGGCATTTTATTTCTGGATGTGAGCTTCATAAAATACATTTGCCTTCATGCAACAATCCTGGCATCTGTCATGTTAAATTTCATCCAACTCTGTGTAGCAGCTCTTTAACATGCCACCAACTGAAGCAGCAACGGGACAGCGAGGCAAAGGGGAGGTGGTGGTGGTGAAATGAAACATGCAGGAGAGCCAGAGGAGATGGAGATGGATAAAGAGGGAGGGAGACAGGCAAGGAGAAGGAGGAAGCGACAGCATCAGAGGGAACAAGGTGCAGAAAGATAATGATGGAGACATGAAATGGAAGGCAGAGAAGGAGAGGAAGGGAGAAAAACAGCACCTGAGGCAGACAGGAGGAAATGAGAGGAAGAGAGAGTAAGACAACGTAAGGGTGGAAAGGATGGTGAAAACGAGTGGAAGAGAGAGCAGAATGAGAGAGAAAATGAACGCTGAGCCCCCAGATTTCTTTGCAGTGTGTTGGCAGATTTGATGAGGCTTGACCAGGTGTGGGGGAAGAGGAGGAGGTGAAGGAAGAAGACAGACGCCTGGTTACTGTAAATGGGATTGAATTTCCTCATGACAAGCATTGATTATAACAGTGTGAAAATCTGCAGTCAATGGGAGATAAAAGAGGGAAGTCAGGCCAGATCTGTGTGTGCGATCAGCAAGGTAATGTGTAGGAGATTGTTTGGTTGATCACAAACTGAAAAAGTCACAACATAATTTCCTGCTCATCACACCGAGGCTCAGTTTGTTATTTATTCAGCACCATTTCAACCTTGGCTGCTCCTGTTCAGACAGTCAGACAAGAGGTGGCTTCTAAAATTAGAAGCAAAAGGTACACCCAGCAATTTGCGGAGGACAGTGAAGCCTTTGGTTGACAAGATGCAAACATGTTTATTCTATATCTGCACAAATGTTAATAAATATAACAAAATGAAACATTTGTTCAACTAGAAGCGCTACCTTAATGCTAATCTAGAGTGCTGATAATGTTAAACTTAACCACTGCAAAAAAAAAGGCTCTTGGCCACATAATGCAGCCTCACTTTCCCAAAACCACACCTTGGCGTTTATACCTCTAATTATCTGAAAAGACAATATCGCAGTTATACTGAAACGAAGCCTGAGCCGGCGAAAGACAGCGTCACATGTTGCATGTGTTTCAGAGTTCATTCTTCCCTTGAAAAGTAGTTTTTTTAAATGTGTTCCATCTTTACCTTTTGCTAAAACATAAATCAGTCTTTTAAACTGAATTAAAAATGACATAACATTTGATCAAACCATAAGTTGCATTGTATTTCATAAACTGTTGATGTCACTTCTGATTTCAGTATTCCTGCCATCATTTTTGGCATTTGGACTTTTTGTGGTTATAAGCTTCAGAGACGGCTGGTTTGTATCAGACAAAGTCCCAGTGTAATTTGGGTTAAAACTAGGCTCAGACTGGGATCGCTATGTACAATTGTCAGCTAAGCTCAGAGAATGATCCACACCAGGGTGTCAGATTCTGGTCCTCAAGTGCCACTGTCCTGCAGGTTTTTCAGTACACCTGACTCAAATTAATAAATCAATTTGCATAACTTAGAAACAAGCTTTTAGATACATTTTATTTATATTGGGCGTGTTGGATCAGGGAAACAACTAAAATCTGTAGTATGGCCCTCAAAGACCAGCATTTGACATCCCTGCTCTAGATTATCAGAATTATTTGTCCATGCGAGGAGAACTGTAGTCTGATTTTTTTGCATTTAACCCCCATTAAAAATGTTATCCTGTTATAAACAAATATTTAAATGTTTTTAATGGTGCCACGTTTGTAGCGAAGATGCCTTTTGTGGGATGAGCAGCAGAGTTGCGTATGTGGGTTGTACCTATAAAAACCCTTTGAAATCTGAACAGCTTTTCCTGATATTGACTCTTGTTCTGAGCTTCTGGTGCTCCTGGTGCTGACAATTAGGTGTCTGATTGGTGCTTAAATAGGAGCAACGTGTTGCAATCCTATGCAACCTGGACTTGCATAGAAGCATTATGTTTAGTAATGAGTCCTTATTCTTCCTATGTCTGTTGGACTGTAGGGTCAAAGTGTGGGGAAGAAGCTAAGAACACCATGTTGGTTGCTGTATTGTAAGGTAACACCTTTTGGCTGAGGCAGTGGGATAGTGTGGGGCGGTTGGAAAAAAGAAGGTTTGTCATTGGAAGCAATCTCAATGCAGAGAGATATCAACGTAAGATCTTCCATCCAGTGGCAATCCCATATCTCCACTGTCTGGGAAAGAACTCCATCCTCCAAGATGACAACAATCACTCCCACAGAGGGGGGTTTATCTGAGACTAGATCCAGAGAGGATGGAATGACCTGCCTGCAGTCCTGACCTCAATCCCATTAAACTCTTGTGGGATCAGCCTGGGTGTGCTGTTCATTTACCAGAGTGACCACCACAAGCACATTGGCTGACGTGTGTTGGTTGAAGAATGGGATGTCATCCCACAGCAGTGTGCGACAGGCTTGACGAGCTGTCAGTGTTTTGTGGCTGTAAGGTTCTTCCACATGCTACTCAGGTCCCTATTTGTTCAATGAAGAAATTGTTCAATTGTAAATGTCTTTAATCTTTTGGCTTTGATTGTCATAACCAATAAATGATACCAAACAAAGGTGACAGCAGAGAAAGCAGTATAGCAAAGAAATTTTTGAAGGTTTTTTCATGGGTGCAAGCTGCATACTAACTCCGTTGCTTATCCACAAAAATATTTTCCATACATCTGTTGCACCATTAGCCCTGCGATGGACTGGCGATCTGTCCAGGGTGTACCCTGCCTTTCGCCCAAAGACTGCTGGGATAGGCTCCAGCTTCCCCGCGACCCTTATTCCGACTAAGCGGTTAGGATAATGAATGAATGAATGCTGCACCATTAATAAGAGAAATAAACAGGTTTCCAACAATATAATGTTAATTAATAGCATTGTTACAAAAGAAAATAATCAACCAAACCCAAACTTCATTTCTTTTTATGCTAAGTTTCAACTAACTTTCTACATAAGTCAGCTGATGCTGTGTGTTACTGTCCTACAGTAAAGGATTTATGCTTGCACTACTTGTAGAAAGATGCAGCTTATAAACTGGAGACAAAGTCCTGTTGCTTTCTTCCATTTCCTCCAAATTATTGTGAGACCTGGGAGTTTTTTCTTTTCTAAAAGTCTTGGTCAGGAAGCAGTATTCTGGCTGACAACATGGTTACATACACATAAAAAAGATTTCATGAGGCTGACACTTTAATCCACATCATCTCGCTGTACTACGCGAGTATTAATTTGTACCGCTAGTGGTTGCATTGGGAAATGAAGGCTCCACACTTCCCACTGAACTCTACAAGACTGTACCAAAGTGGGTGTCAAGAAGAGCCAGGGCTTTGAAAGTAGAAATACACAGACAGCAAATTATTTCTGCTCCTCATTGTCAGAGACCTCATAAAGAGAACGGCAGCCAGGCTTTAGACAGGCCCAATTAAAACTTTCAATGCGACAAATTCTCTTTCATCTCTCTATAGTCCCTCTGTGCTGCTGTCCTAAAACCCACAACTTCCTCACACACACACACACACACACACACATTGTCATTTTCATCCGATTAACACACATTTAACACTCACTTAACAGTGTTTCATGGGGATGTGTCACTCGGTTGATGTCTTCGTGTTTCAGTTGATCACACAAGCAAGGTTCAAAGTCTAGTGTGTGTGTGTGTGTGTGTATTCACTCTTTTGAAAGGATTTAGTAGGACCTAGTTCTATATGTAAAATGAATTTCTTTTCATTTCTTTGAATCAACTCTTTTCACCAGTTTGATGAAAAGCTCGGGGATACTCAGAACATGAGCCGTTCATTTTAGATTTGTTAATATTAGCTTAATCATTTCTCCTCTTAACAAACCTTGCTTTATTTAAAGACAAGGTCCACTGGCAGAGGGTTAGATGAGTTGAGTGTTTCTACTTCAATATAGTCAGTTCAGCTTGTAGTAAGCCAGAAAAAAAATAAAAACATTCTCTATGTTTTCTTAATGTGAGAGTAATTTCTAAAAGGTTTTCTTTCATAAATATATACTGTCATTTATTTTTCTTGCAAATAGATGCCTTACTAATGCCCTAATTTAGAAGAAAAAAAACTCTATTATTACTATAATTAAAACTTTGTTAAAGCATTAGGGATTTCAGACGACGTAGTAATTTACTTCCTAAACCAGTGAGTGAACTATAGCTCTCATACCGGCCTAATGATGCTAATTCCTTTTTACAAGCAGATTGGACGTTTTTAAGATGATTTTATAATTAGACTCCAAACGTAACATTATAGATCCAAGAGATTAGTTTTTTTTAACATAGGAAGTACATCTTGGAGGCCTCTGTATGGCTGTGATTTAGAGATGAAATTAGAGAGGAGCAAATTGTTATTTCCAACTGCTGTTTCTCTTTGACTCATCGGTTTCAACATCAAAGTGAGCAGAAATGCAGGGATCATTCATTACGAACACATCTCTCATCCCTTCCATCCTTCACGCCCCCCCCCCTGCTTTCGCTGCTCGGTTTTTGCGAGCATCAGTCCTCAGAGATATTTAAAACAGCTCATCCCGAAAGCCTCTTGTGGAAATCTCTTTTTTGATGTTTCCACAACCTCCAAGTTCCTCAAAGTACGTGTGACATTTATGAGACTGTTAATTGGGCAATTACTTAGTCAATCTGTCAAAATGACCCTTTGTACTCCTGTACTGTCCTTTTTTTACTCCTCAAATTTGAAGTAATTTGGTACCTCATTTGAGCGAATGACTAAGCCACATCTGATAAGGTAATTCGGCATCAAGATGAAGGCAGAAGTAGACGCGTTTAATCTTAAAATGTTTGAAGTTTGGCCTGTTTCGAAGTCATTGCAGATTAGAGACAGGCGACAAATCTGTGGATAAGAAGAGTTTTAGTGAGCGTGTGTGTGTGTGTGTGTGTGTGTGTGTGTGTGTGTGTAGAGAGGAGGAAGGCAGGTGAGGTGGGGGTGCTCCTCTGGTTAAACTGTTGCGTCTTTGGGGGAAGCAGCGCAGTGCATGGCAGCCTCAGCTAATGGGATTCTGCTGCCTGTCATCTTTGGCCAGACCATCTCATTAGAAGGGGAAAAGTGTAGTATAGAATTTCTGTTGCCCGCTGATGAATGCAGCAATGGCTGAAGAAAGAGGAGAACAGGACAAATGTGGTGCCCGGAAGGAAAAGGAAGAGCGACTTGGGGGGAGATATAGATTGATGAAGGATTGTTTGCTTGGAATGAGGTTTCATAAGAAGCTGTAGGTTTTCCTCCCTCCAGCAGCAGGCATGAACCCGAGCTGTGTTCCAGGAACAGTAATATATATCCCCGCTACCCACACACCTGTGATGTTGACCACTCAGCTGCAAACCACAGCATCTGACTGTGGAGGAAACTCCAACATTCACTGGTCTTGTGTGTGAGAGTTCATAAGACTCTTTTGCCTATGAGTAATAGATGAAAGCCTGAGAGAAGTGCAGCTAAATAATTGAGGTCTTATGTAATGATAATTGGAGCCCATAAATACAGATTTACCTTCGGCAGACTCCATTTTCACTCAGTGTCCCTTCTTTCAGTGAAGCTGAACAAACACCTCCTGTCTGAGTTCTTTCTTTTTAGGCTAGACTGTCTGTCTCCCCTCTTCATCTTCTGTTTTTTTATGCCTCACTCTGCCCGTCTTTATGTCTTTTGGTTTTTCTTTCCCTTTTGGTCTTTCTCGGTGTTTGTCAGGAACATTCACACAGACACACATGCACAAAGAAGTGACAGTTTCAAAGCACTGCCTCGTGGAAGAGTCGTATTATAACAGGAGCCTTGCTTGCTTTAATTGCTGTCAGAGGAAGGGTGGGAGCGGTGGTGACTTAGAACAACCAAAAGGTGTCGTTCCAAAACACCGTCGAGCTCTTCCGGTAAAAATAAATCTTCCCACCTGAAAGGCAGAGGCAACATTTAACAGAACACAGTTTTATAAATAACGACTTGAAAGGATGGAGCTGTTGTGGGTAGAAAACACGACCTCTTTAAGTTCGCCTGTAAATACTCGGCATGTCATTAGAAAATTTATTTCCTGAAAAAGTGGTCTGTTGGTGACTGACAATGAGGAGCAGAGGAGTGTGTGTGTCCCAAGCAGCAACCTTTGGTGGTTAAAAGTGAAGCCGATGCAAAGTGCCAAAAATTGCAGTTTCCCCCTTCATCCACTAGGGGCTCTAAAGCAGAGTAAATCCCCATAGACTCCCAGACATCAATATGTTTACAGCCTGGTACAAAAATCCATTTTAGTTTTAATAGGCTGGGGGGGGGGGGGGGCGGGGGGGGGGTTAAGTTGGATGGATAAGTTTTTATATATTATTATTGTTGTTATCTAATTTAAAATTTCAACATAATTAGGGGCGTGTCCTTCTGATTGACAGCTTCAGGCTAGCTCGAATACTCCTTAGCTAGACGGCACATGTGACACTGACAAGATGGAGACGGTAGGAAATGCCCAATAAGCTTCAATTCAGCTCTTCTGAAACTCACGGGTGACATCACATCTTTTATTTGCAGTCTAAGGGGTGTCCATGGCAGAGACTGGTGCAGGCGTAACAGTAAAATATCAACATCATCTTCAGTAAACAAAGGTTTATGTATTACATTAAATATCAGATAACATTAAATTACAATTACAATTACAAAATTACAGTTAAATATTAGATTACATATTAGAATAAAAAAACCTAAACATCTTATAACCATGTCAGACTACATCCAGAAGAGCAAAGTCTCATCAGAAACTGTTAAATGGGAACATTTTGTCCACAGTAGTGGCAGCAAGTTGGTAGGTTTGTGTTGAACAGCATCTTCTCATGTGACAAGAACCATGTCCGGTAAGAAAACTATGTGACAAAGTGGAGACAAATCTGGGCCAAAACTGAAAGTAGACCCTCCGCCTCTGCTGTGGTGGCATTTCTGTGTCTATCAGCAAAAGAGAAGAGAATCGGACTATTTTCTTAATGATGGCAAGAAATGCCAACAAAGTTGTTAGCTGTTTGAACAGAAGTTTAATTGTAGAAAAAAGTGAACGGAAAGAAGACAAAACTTTACTCCAAGAAGAGTAGAGAGAGGTTTCGTAATAAAATGAGCAAGTATAAACCAGCAATATAGGAATGGATCAGAAGCGTAATCAGTTTTTATGTTTCTCTTTAGCAGGAAGCTTTTAACAACCTGACCAACTGGAGGCTGTTGTCAGGGGTGCCATTGGGGGCGGGGGCGGGGGGTTTGACCATAAAACTTTGCATTGTAGACTTGTTCAATGACACAGTGACATCTATCATGTGCATTTCTAGATTCTTCTGCCACCCAGCAGCTTCCCGAGGCTGAGAAACCGACACTATACTACTTTTACATCTGGGACATGACCAGACGTTTCGTTTCATGGTATAGTAAGCAACTGGGTGTTTTGAACATGTAACGTCACTGATTCAGCACAGAAACGCAAGAAGATTAAAGGGATAAAGGGACAAAAGAGTTATCTTAAGATCGCCTTTTGCTGGCTGGAGAGACCTAAAAGGTCAGGTAGGATGCAAGATGGATGCTGAATTAACCGTCGATAGGGGGCGCGTGACAGAAAAAATGTCAAAAGTTCTGTCTGCTTGGTTTATAGTAAGTTCGTGGAACTATAAACAGGTTTTGTCCTAACAACCTCAGGTTTCGAGCCGAATTGGAGGGCTTAGTTAAGTCCATAATGTAAATGGAGGCCTCTACATGTAGTGCTCGGAAAGTTAAGTTTTTACACTGAATACGATACACAAGCAGAAGCCAGTGAAAAGACTTCAACGCGTGATGTGGCTGCTCCTGCTGATGTTCGTGAGAAGCCTCGCAGCTGAGTTTTAGACTGACTTAAGACGAGTCAAAAATGGAAAAACTTTTCGTTCTCCAGTGAAGATTCTCCCATCTATATCTTTGGACCAATGACTGCTACCAGTCCTGCTGTCCATGCCCCCATTCGTGTTGGCATGTAGTAGCAGATACAAATTAGGACTCACCACCACCGTAACGGCAGCATCGCAAGATCACACAACACAAAGCAACTGCCAGATTTGCCAATAGTTTACATCTCTAACTATGCATGTTGTTAACATGTATGTCTAAGAAAGCACTTTTAACATTCAGATGTAAACTGAAAAGATTTTAGACTTGAAGAGGAATAAAAGTGAAAGAATTTTTGAAAATATTGTGCAAAAACAGGTTCAACTTCACCACACAGGACTTTAAGGTCAGGAGTTGAACACCGCTCATCCAGCCCCATTTACCACTTTTGTGGAACTTGAACATTGTCTCCACATTTTCTTGTGCATACCAAAAAGCATTTTATCATCTGTAAATATTTTTTGGGGGGAAAATGTGTAATTAGCCCATAGTTTTGTTGCTAATGGCCAAAAATGATATGCTGAATACATTAAAAAAAAAAAAAAAAAAAACAACAAAAAAAAAACACATATCAACAGCTTAGTTAACAGAAACTACAGTGTATGTGCAGCATAGTGGCTTCTATATCATCATAGGACCACATAGAAGCAAGAGCAACTTACTTTCTCCAGTGTTGTTTTGTCACTGTAAGTTCATGAGTACATTCAATCAAACTAAAGGGGAAATACGCAAATATGAGCCTTTTTCAGTTTTGATGATGAAGTTTTCAGGCGCTGGGATCAGAGCCTGAATTACAACAAGCAACTAAAGCTACAACATTAACTGTAAGCACATACTCAGCCTTTCCTGCTCCCAGAAAAACATGTTTTGTGGTAAAAAACCAAACAGAGCAAATGATTTTATTCAACAAGTAATGGTCTGCTTGCTGCTGACAGCAGTGGCCGGTTAAAATGCAGTTACAAGCAGAAATCCATAACAACTAATATTTGCTGCAATAGAAAACATCTTTTATGTCTTTCCTTAAAGATTCACAAGATAACAAAGATCATCTTAAAATAGTCCCGTTATTTTGTACTGTTTCATATTATTGTGTTTTCGTCTTGCGCTTTACAAACTGACTCTTTGATGTTAATTATAGCACGCATTAATATGAGCACATGAACGCGCGCTGTAGCAGCATCTTTCTTTTTTGTCAGGTCACATTTTTGCCTTGCTTTTGGTGCTGTGGAAACAAGGCCAGAGTGTGTCCCTGCCGGCCTGATGGGTCACTGGGTCTTTACCCATCATGCTCTGCTTTCTGGAGCTGCTTGGCTCCGTAACAGAGATGTTCTTCCACATCCCAAGCCTCCCAGTGCTCACAGTCTTGCCAAAAAAGCTGAGATGAATGTCTGGTTCATAACAGTGATGTGACTGAGGGTTGAGGGGGGTGGGGGGTAATGATTTAATCATCATATAATGGATGGAGGACATTATTCAGGCTCAGATTAGTGCAGGTGTTTGCCACCCTAAGAATACTCAGGCTGATGAATCTCGTTGTCATTGCTGAAAGTGATGGTGTGGTTTAATCTTCACTGTGAACTGCATACACAAGTTATTTTTGAAGTGTCAACGATTCATCTCCAGCAGCAGATGCACAAGAATTAGCTCAAGTGTTCATTTGTAGCAGCGTTTTGCTGTAGGGTTTGGCTCATTATTTACACTGACTTCCAACAGTTTTTTTTTTTTCCAAGGCTCAGCTGACAATTAGTCTTATGAAAACACAAGATATTTTGATGATCTCATGATTATTCATCACACACCAGAAAACAAGTACACATACGTTCATTTTCCAAAGTTGTAGATCGCATCTTCAAAAAACTTGTTTTGCTTGACTGAACTGAACCACGACTGAGTGTTGGTGTAAAAGAAAAAAAAAAAAAGCTTAGATATAATAATTAATTCATTGTCTGTGTTCTAACTGATTTAGTTTGAGAAAGCTCTTAAAAAATGTGAAAAATGTTAATTTTGGTATCACAGATTGTTGCTTAGACAGAATATTCAATTCAATTCAGTTTTATTTGTATAGCGCCACTTCACAACAATGTTGTCACAGGGAACTTTATATAATTTCATAACACATAATTTCAAGCCAATTCATACATAGCCTATAAAAGAAACAAACTGATTGCATCGAATCATGACTTCGATCCAATCCCCCATCCTGAGCATGCATGAGGCGACAGTGGGAAGGAAAAAACTCCCTTTTAACAGGAAGAAAACCTCCGGCAGAACCCGGCTCAAGGAGGGCAGATGGCTGAATTTAAGCTTTATAGTAAGTTTGTTCCACTCAAACTGTCCATTTCCGGTCCTTTTTTAAACTATGCTAAAAATCTGTCCAGTGTATGGAAGTCTAAAGTTATCAATCAAATAAAAAATAAAAAAAAAAATCACATTTTAACGTGATGAGTTATATTGTAGGAACATGAAATACTAAGTTCTGTGTGCAGGTGTTGTTGCAAACTAGAAATATTTAAGCAAAATACCTTTTATCAAACAAAAACATTTCAGTTCTTTTAGTCAACCATTAGTTGTTCTACTCTGATTTATTGCTGTACACACAGGGATGTGGAGCAGGTATGAGCAACACGTCACCTACCTGTGGGCAGTGAGATGGTGCATGTGTGTGTGTGTGTGTGTGTGTGTGTGTGTGTGTGTGTGTGTGTGTATGTATCAGGGGTCACACCTATTGCTTTACTGTTCTCTAAAAACTCATATTAAAGGTTATATCCACCACTGGAACTGCTGACACAGCGTAGTCCTGTCTCGTTTAAGGGTGCAACGCCATCTATGTTATAGTGTTCTCCAAGCTTCACCATACAATCTAAACTTAATCCCATTTCTTCAGTTCGACATTTGTCTGATCTACTGCTTGCACAGTTTCCTCATTAAAAAACAAATAGGATTTATATTCTACAATTTCACCACAAAACCACAATGTAATGTGATAAATTTCATGTTTTTACCATAAACTAGTTACATTATAATGTGAAAAATTGAATGTTTTTACAATAAACTAGTTACATTATAATGTGATAAATTTTATGTTTTTACAATAAACTAGTTACATTATAATGTGAAAAATTTAATGCTTTTACAATAAAATAATTACATTATAATGTGATAAAGTCCCCCTTTTCTTTTTCATTTTGGTGACACCTTTGTGCTTCCATATCAGTGCATTTTGTGAAAACACATTTCAATGATTTCCAATGTTAAAACACATTCATCATTAATATAGTCAGCACACAGGACTAAAACCTCACCAAATGTGTTCTGCAGTATTAGAATTAGTTTATTTTAATAGATTAGCCAAGAAACAAAGATCTGAATCTGCAACAGATCGGATTTTAGCAGAATACTGGTTTGTTACTTAGCAGGTGTTGCATCCAGTTATTCCCAGTAACCTTCATCTTCTCCCTTCTTTTTTCTATCTTCATCTTTTCTCCTCTCTACTAGATTTGGCTGATGGTTAAAATGGAAATTTAGCGTGAAGTTAAAAGGGATTATTTCAGACAGAACTTCAGGAGAGGTGGTGATAAAATCTACTCAGTCCAAGCAAATACCTCTGGCTCTTTATACGGCTGCTGTTACATGGATGGTTTGAGTTCTCCAAACCTACAACTGAAACTCAAACATGTATGCATTTCCGACTAAATCATTGGAAACTTGCAAGAAACATTTTTATTTAACTTCATTTAAAAAAACAAAACAAAAAAAAACAAAGAAAAAAACAGAAAAGCTGCAACCTCTTTTCACCTAAAGTTGATTAAAGAAGAAATAATGAAAGTAAATAATATCTTACCGTTTATATATGATATTCTTGATTTAGTTTTTCTTTGAGGACAGAATAAATTAATATTTAATCATTACTTCTGACACATAACTTTGTAAGCAAATGAATGCCTCAATTCTGAAATCTTACAAGTGGTAGTGCATTAAAGTAAAAAAAATACAACCACATTTTTTGTGTGGAACACCCACTCTCCTTTCTTCTATCTCCCTCTGACACAGACACAGAAAGAGAGAGAATAAAACAAACATGGAAGACTCCCAGTCGATTCTCGTGGGCCTTAAAGCTGTTCTGAATGAAAGGAAAATGGAAAAGTATGAAAGTGCGCTTTGTGTGAGGGTCCAGGCTTTGTTCATGGCTATAATTGGAGGTCCTGACAAAAGCAAATGAATGGAAACGGAGAGCTTGTGGGACTCTCTGGTCTGGTAATTTGGCTGGGAGACCGGCATGTGTGACAGACTGGGAGACACGGGGAGAGTGAAGGCAAATGTGTGATGTGATAGACGTGCTGGTGGGGTACGAGCTTCCTCCTGTGCCTGATGTTTCCATGACAAATCAGATATTTTTAGTGCATTTTCTTATTTTAGCCCCGCTGTCATAATGTCAGATAAGCTAAGTCAGCTTTTGCATAACTGACAGCATCATTCTCACACTGTGAAACAGTCTGAATGAAAACATTTGTAATTCAGACCTTTATTGAGCATGACGAGGTCATCCTTTTCTGTATGGCCTGTGAGTATCTGCTTCTCGCAACGGCTGCGTTTGACTGACGATAGGAGGGATGTGGAGTCTGTGTAGGAAGTTGTCTGAGTTTCTATTGGTGGGAAGAGATGAGGAGGATTTTTGAAAAGAGAGTTACATGCTGGTGGGTCCCTGTAAGAGATTTTTGTTAATCCCCACCTTCATGTTTATATTATGTCTGTATAAATAAGGAACATGTGAGTTGTGTGGTCCTCTGTGTACTTTTATTTATTTATTTATTCTTTAGTTATTTTATGATTTAATTTTTATCAAATTATGTATTGGTTTTTACCTGTTTATTGGGATTGAGGGTTAGGGTTAGTTTAAGTTTACTTTGTATTTACTGATATTTTAGTATTGTAACATTGTTTTTGTTTTATTCTGTGCAGCACTTTGGAAACGGTTTATGTTTGTAAAATGTGCTATATAAATAAAGTCGATTGGATTAAAAAAAGAAAGTGCACCATCCAATCCCAAAGTTTTATGTTTCAGAACATCAGTGAAATAATCTGAGGTCATAAAATCCAAGCTGAAATGCAGAAGCAGCGTGAGGAAAAGGTGATGCATCTGTAAGTTGTAGAAACAACATTTAGCAGATATTATTTGAATGAATTTTTTCCTGTCCAGTGCCATCAGTTCCTCTCATCACCAAGGAGGAATTTCTTTACAGCGTTCCTTCATCTTATTGAGATTTATGCCGCAAAACGTGTGTCAAGTTGAGGTCTGGACTTTGACTGGACCATTGCAACACCTTGATTTGTTTTATTTTCATTCATTCTGTCACATGTCTTTTCAGAGCATGTGACCCAAACTGAGCCAATCATTTGCTGTCGGACTGATGGTTTCATATAACCTGACAATACATTAGTGAACAGAGTTAATGTTTGAGTGGAGCGTCTGGATGCTGAGGCTGAAAAACAAACTCTAATGATCACCCCTCCACCTCCGTGTTTGCCTGAGACGTTTGTTTTGCTACGCTGTGTTTAGTTTCGTAGTGCTGAACTTTGAAACCAAACATTTTCACTCGGATTTAATCTGTTCCCAGGAAATTTTTTAGATGTTCTGGTTTGTTCTGATGTAACTTTGCAATCATCGTTGCGTTTGTGATTTTCTCCTGCAACCCTTCCAAAGAAGACGTTTCCGTTCAGTGTTTTTTAAATCCGACGACGTTGGCCTTTAATAATTACCAAGCTAAGTGAGGCTTGTAGAGTCTAAAGCTAGTTTTATCCTCGCACTGCGCCTGCGAACTGTAGGGCCACTGGTGAAATCTGCTCTCACACTCCAGCGTATGGTTACAGCATCATGTTGCAATTTTTCTTCCTTGTTTAATCATGTAATCACAAACTGACCAATCAAAAGAGAGTACTTCCACATAATCATGCTGCAAGCAGGACGTACGCAGCGCATACGGTGGTGATGCTATAACCATCCTCATGTAAAATGCAGGCAGCACAGAGTGACGTTGGGGGAAACTTACCAAAATGTCAACAATAAAAAGTTTGGTATCTGGTTTTAACTTGTGAATCTTCTTTCTCACTGAAGAATGAACTCAAAGTTAGACGTAAACCCTCCCAGACTGAGGAGCAGAGACACTTGCTCCTCTAAAATCAAGGCTGATGTCTTTCCTCCTTGGCGATATGTTAATACACACATAAAGATGCAGCAAAACTACTGAAAGCTGTGCTTTCAGAGCCTGACTGGTATTTACTTTCTGGATGCAAATGGACGCTTGGGGAGAGGGGTGGGGGTAGGGGGGGTGGGCGACTGTACTTTCTTGGTCACATGACTGTATTAGTGAGTCCACAGCCTCAAGAAAATGCATATTGTGCAAATGTTCATGCAGTTCAGCCTTGGAGGTTACATGATTACTTGCCATCCATAGCTGCCCTGTGAACAAATGCGGATGAGTTCTCAGCATGAATTAATGCCAGTGCTTAATCATATCACCCCAAGGATACATCAGACATTATATGCTCTGGAATATGGACTCAAGCAGTGGGTATGCTTTGAACAAGGATGGTTAAAAGAAATGTTCATATACTGTTAGACTATATCACAATGGCGCGTGTATGTGTGTGTGTTGTAGATGTGTACATTAGCCGACACTGGCAAGGCTTTCAAAGAGCTCCTGAGGTCATGAGTAATGACGAACGTGAGTGTCAGGCTGTGCTTCTCAACGGCAGATATGAAAGACAGGATTATCTGAGGAAAAAATCTAGTCTGATATGGTTCATTTCGCTGCCGATTTAGCTGATCATTTTGCTACTGACACATCTGATCAATTGTGATTTGATCATTTTAGCTCATTAGCAAATTTAATTAATGACAAAAAAAACCCCAAAACATTATAATTTCTTTGAGTGTCATTTTTGTATGACTCTTCCCAGCAGGCTCATTTTCTGTGAAAAATATGCTTTAAATTTCTTGTTCCTCCCAATGTACACACCAAACACACCTCTGTGAATTGTTAAATGATGTTTCAGTATTTCTGCCAAACTTACTGTAAACACAAACTGAGCTCAGCTACACTCCAATTTAAAGATGCCTCTTATATATTTTTTCAAACTTTTAAGGAAATATGAAGATTTTATCTTTTTTATATGAATATTTCTTTATTAGTCATTGCAAGCTGCAATCAGGAGAGATCGAGAGAGGGTCTAGGTGCTGATGGTGGACATGTAGAGTTGCATGAGGCTGATGTGAGAAGTGGGGGTTTTGCAGTTCAATTCAACTTTATTTATATAGCGTCAAATCACGACAATGCCATCTCAACACCCTTTACAGACAGAAAAAAAAACATAATGAAAGCCAATTTATAACAGCCTATATAAGGAAACCAACAGATTGAGTTGAGTCCAATTCAATCTCCCATCCTGAGCAAGCACACTGGCGACAGTGGGAAGGAAAAAACTCCCTTTTAACAGGAAAGAAACCTCCGGCAGAACCCGGCTCAAGGACAGGCAGCCATCTGCCTCTGCTGTGTGGGGGGAAGAGGACAGAAAGACAACAGACAACAGGAACTGCTACTCCCGGCCAGGGAGACCTGCTGAGACAGGAGACATACATGTTAATGATGCAACACTGTGCACTTGCACACAATTGTGGAACAACTCAACACTCAATATGTAACAATTTTACAATAAAACCCACTAAAAGTGTTTTTAAAAAGTAGTTCACCTTTTAGGCTGCAAGATTGTTTCATGCAATTAACTGCTCTACCACAATTTGCACAACATTAAATCCATCAGACGTGCTGAAAAAATACAATTACAACATTTTAATGCAAAACTTCTACATTTCAACATTGACAAGTTGTAACATATTAACACAGCAATACTCACAGCTTTCCCAGAAGTGGTTTTGCATGACTTTAGATTGCTCACAAAAAATAAAAAAATAAATAGTATGGACAGATGGTGGAGTTATAAGGTTGACGGTTGTTATGTTTGACTATGTTACACTATTTACCATATAGACATGATTAGTCAGGTTTAGGCTTTAAACATACATGTATGTAGTTAGAAACCAAAGTTGTTAGGGTTATACACCTATCAGTTAGGTGTAGAGATGAAAAAATAAAACATAAGGTTGCAGGTTAGCATCTTGTTGTCTCAGTGTTGCTCTTTCCAAAGCAGGCATAAAACAGCAATGCAATTTCTCCATTTGTGTGCTTTTCTTCTACGCAGATGACAGTGTGGGAAGAAAGCCGGTTGGATGGAACAGATCTTCTTTGTTTAATTTGCACTAAAAGCTTCATTACAAAGCTGATGTCAGACAGCTCTGAGGCATAAACTCTCTGCTTTCCTCTGACAACTTATGGCTTAAAAATATATCTGGCATTCCAGTACCTACTTACTGTGGGTGTCGATTACTGAGTGACTCGAAATAAACGGTGATGCTCATGTTTACAGAAAGAAAAGGAATTCAGTGGCCAGTATGTTGGTCAATGGTGTGTTTTTTCTTTAGCAGTTTTGAGGCTACAATGGAGCCTCAGTGGCACAGGGCAATGAAATACTTCAGGCTAAGTGCAAAATCTTTATTAAGTGTGTGTTAAATTGTGTGCTGAATGCGAGTGTGTGTGGGGAAAAATAAAAACTGAGTACATACTGTGCCTGTGTTACCATTAATTCGGCGGATTGTGCGTGTTATTTATGGAGAAGGTTGGTGTTTGTGTGAATGAAAGAATATCAGCTGAGCCCCCACTAGTGTCTGGGTGCCTGCTCTTTTAGCACAGCTCGAAATGTCAGCTGGATGGATCACGTGTTTCCAGTAACAGTACCCTTCCCACTCAGCCGTTGCACACCCTCGTTCTCTCCTGATGGAAGTCGATACGATGTGGTCCCTCGCTGCAGGAGCGGCGCTGCTAAAACAGATGACAACCGCTTGAAGAGGCTCTTGTCTCCCTCTTGTCTGGCGCTTATAGAGATGGATGGAGGGGAGAGCAACGCGAGCAGCACACGAGGAGCTTACTGATGAAGGTGTGGAGGGATGAGTGGCATCGTCAGCAGCCTCATCCTCGATTCTCCTGTGGCACAGCGGCCCCGGCCCTCTCGAGCTCCCAGCCTGGGAGCCGGCGAGGCCTCTCCGCAGGGGCTGATAATGGGATTTATGAATAAGCAGGGGGATCAAGTAAACACACACAAAAGAGAACAAGATGAATGTAACAATAGTGAAGGCTTGAGAGGAGGAATTAGGACTGAAAGAGAGGAGAGAGAGCGAAGGAGCAAGACGAAGGAGGACGGGGAAAAGTCAGCAGGGCAAAGAGAGGATGATGTGATGCTGGTTGTGGGAGTGCCTCTTCTCTGCTCTGTCCCTCCAGGAAGTCATGCCGCTTCTCCTCTCCATTTGAAGGAGGCTTTGTCGCCATGACAACCAGAAAGAATCTGCACCCGGCTCACCGGGCTGGGCTGTACGTGTGCATGCATGAATGTGTTTCTGTGCAAACACATCAGTTCGTCCTCGCTACATGTGTGCCCCTGTCTGATGCGTGACTCTTATTTAGCCAGTCTGTGTGTGTGTGTGTGTGTGTGTGTGTGTGTGTGTGTGTGTGTGTGTGTGTGTGTGTGTGTGTGTGTGTGTGTTGTTCTGTCAGCATCAAGTGCATGCATGCATGTGCAAGACGAAGATACATGCGTACACACACACACACACAGACTCACATTCACAGTTTGTACTGCAGGCTTTATTTTTAGCACGTGGCACTTATATAATCAGGGTGACACTGGGGGGAAATAAAAGGAAGAGGGGAAAAAAAACATCTCCAGCATTTCCTTTACCCTCTATCTGCCATTTCTGCTCTCTGTTTTCCTTCTCTTGTTTTCTGTCTCTTCTTCCCTGCTTTCTCTTGTTTCTTGACCCATCTTTTCTCCGTCTCTTCTCCTCACTGCTCCTCTCCTGATTTCAGCTTCGACTCCACGTCTTTCTCTGGATGCTTCTCTACTTGGGCTTTTCTGCTTCCCACACTCACCATCTGTCTTACCTAGATCTCCCTTTGGCATTGCACTCCACAGCTGCAATTGCAAGAGGCCATAAAGAGATGGGGCAAAATCCTACATGCACAAAAAAAAATGGGACTGTTACAAACAACAGAGTAGAGGGACAGCGAACAGCAGAGATACACTACAAAAGCTCAGCCTTAAAAAGCAAGAATTTTTTTTTACAAAAATTAGGTAAATGTTGCTTAAAATAAGATAAATTATCTGCCAACAGAACAAGAAAATTTGGCTTGTCAAGACTTCCCAAAACAAGTAAAAATAATCTTAAAATAAGAGGAATTCTCTGGCATAAAAACTAAGAATTATCTTGCATTTAAAAAAATAAGCACATGTGTACTCAATTTGAGATTTTTAATCTGACTTAGATTTCAGTTTTTGCGGTGATATATGAAAAAGAAGAGAGAAAGGTGGGCACATCTTCTCTCCAGAGGAGGAGAACAGTAATCTTTTTCTGACAAGGGTGCTCTCCACAGTCTGGTTAAGCCTCTTCTTCTTCCTCCTATTTTCTGCGTCGGCCCATTCTTTAAAGTAATTTGAAAATAGATGACATTTCAGGGTTCATTAATGGGATCAGTGCAGAGTGAACTCGTGGAAGCTTTCAGCCAAGGCAGGGGGGATAACCCACTCTGCCTTTCTCCTGTTACATCCGCCAAATCCTAGCTTCATGCTAACCTGCATCTCAGTGAACTGAGGTCAGGGTTCACTTTGGAGATAGCTGACATTTACTGAAAAGCCACGCCGTGTTTGATGTGATCAAGTGCTACTTAGCTGAATGGCACATCTGAGGAGTCATCAAAAAGTAAAGTCTGCTGTATGAATGTAAAGCTTTGTACCGCTGCATCTCTGTGGGAAACTGCTTATGCTCTCACCTGGAAATGCTTTTGCTTGGCACTCGACTGTGCCAGAATCTCACATGAAAAAAACTCTAAGTCAACATGTGAGATCCTGGCACACGAAGAACTGCTTAGAGAAACAGCTGTGAGTTCAGCTTCCTGGTAGACGCAGATTGAATTTATAACTAATTTAGAGTCTTGTTCCTGTTCAACGCAGCCTTTTAAAATGTGTCCACATGCAGCCAAGTCCAGAATTATAAGCCGCTCTTTGTTCTGCTTCTTCAGTGTTTTGGCCACTGAGGCCCCGCACCGTTAGCGAAGCAAATGCAGGAACCTTGTCTTGCACATTATTTTCATTTGTCTCATTAGCTGACATCTGTGTGTGTGGGGAAGGAGGGGATGCTAAAGAGACAGATTCTGCCACAAACTATGCAATTTATGCTTGTTTTTGAAGGCAAACTGTTTAAACAGTAAGATAATAAAGGTAGCAATGGTTCAGTCTGGCCCTGCAATGGACTGGCAAGCTGTCCATGGTGTACCCTGCCTTTCACCCAAAGACTGCCGGGATAGGCTCCAGCTTTCCTGCGACCCTTCATCTGTTTAAGCGGTTGGGATAATAAATGAATAAATGGTTTATTCTGAGGAAGTTAAAATATAAAAATTATTTAGTAAAGCAGTTAGATAATAACTAAGTCATATTTTGATTCCATTTTTGCTATTGTTATACACTGCAACTTGAAACCAAACCACACTTATATTTTGGTTCTGAAGCTCAACGGACTACAGCATCCAAGCAGCAGGTTAGTGTAACAATACATCAGTCTGCATCAGTCCTGGTCCTTGGGAACCACAGCGCTGCATGTAAGTTCTTTTCAAGCCCATAAAGGAGCCATTTAATTCAGTCAGGTGTGTTAAAGTACGGAAACCTCTGAAACGTGCAGGGCAGTGGTCCATGAGGACCAGGAATAAGAAACACAGAAGCAATTCAACAAACAATTGCTTAATAGCCTTGATTCACAAGGAAAATACAAATCAAAGATTGACGTGGTCCTTATTTGTAAGATGCACAGTTGTTTACATTTTCTTTGTACTTGTTGCCAACATTTCTTATTCTAAATTGTATATTTACAACATGTGATCCACATGTCACTGCTGACTCCTGAATCAAACCAAATCTAATCAAATCAAAATTGTATTATGGCAGAATTAAATGACAAAGACTAAAACATTATCCACTGAATTGATACAATATCATATTGTGATCTAGCTTTTGATTTACAGCCAAACTAGCAGCCTTGTTGTGTTTGTGAAAACCTTATGGTCAAGGTGGACACATGCTTACACCTCGGGTTCCCAAGTCCAGTCTTTCAAATCTTATCATCCTGAAACTTTTAGATGCAACCCTTCTCCAACACACCCAAATCAAATGAATGCTTCGTCTACAGGCCTCTGCAGAGCTGAATGACTTGCGGAAAAGGGAATTCAGCCTTTTTATTCAGGTGAGTTGGAAAAGGGATGCATCTAAAAGCTGCAGGACGACAGATCTTAAGGACTAGACTTGGGCACCCCTTGATTTATAGTGTTGACTTACCTCATTAGGCCCTTGTGTTGGGGCTGGGATATACTTGGTCTATATACTTGTGTACACGGCAATGTTTCAGAATGTAAATGCTGTGAATTGAAAACAAACAAACAAAATGAAACTGCAAAGTAGTGAAACATAACAGAAAAGTGGTCTCAAACTGGTCTTAAATTCAGGTCTCAGGGTTTAATACCTCACAAACACACTGGCCACGTTTAAATGGGAGTTTTAATTCCGAATAAAAGTTAATTCCGCTTTAACCTGGTGAAAAGTGACCATGTAAACGCCTAACTCTGAATGCAAAAGTCAATTTGGAAAAACTTAATTCCAAAGTAAGTAGCTGGTTTATTTGCAATTTAAATTTGTACAGATTAATTCCTCTGTGATCTAAACCTTAATTTCGCTCTTCGTTAATACAGATCACTCTGCGTATTCTCATTACCTTGTCCTGTCCCGATGACGCACATATTCCACGTGTTGTTTGTCTTGTTCGGTTGTCTATCTTCCTGCTCCTTCTGAGCTGCTGACAAAAAGTGAATTAGTTTGATTGTTTCAAGCTGGTGCTTCAAAATTATAATTAGAATAGTGGCGAAACTGGAATATATAATGTGGTTTTCCACGTTACGACCGAAAATACAAGAAGCAGGAAGCGAATTTCAGGTAGGCGTAAGTACGCCACACCCACCCCCTGTCCAATCAGAACCCTCCCCAACACGCCGATCTAAAGTTGGAATTAATTAAGGACGTGCTTCCATGTAAACCTAAAAAGTTAGTTTTTTCATGTAAACTCATAGGAGAATACTGTTAATTCTCATCATTAATCCAAATAAAAATCACTGTCTTCTTTATAAAAGTAACTACATCACATTGGCTCTGAAGGTTAGATTACTACTCAGCACAGCAGATTTACTTACACCAGAGGTAAACATGTTTTTTACTCATGTCCCAACTGGATGGAATCCCTTAAATCTATTTTAAGGAAAATGTATGATTTATTCAAATTCATTTGCCTCCTTCATTTGACAGAAAAAGCTGAAAATAGCCCGTCTAATGGGAGAAGATCTGGGTGATAAATTTTTGTAATTACTTGAAGCTACTGCAAAAAGTCTGCTGCCACTGTTATGCAGAAACTAAATCTATTCCCAGTATGCATAAAGATAAAGTTAACAAGAACATGGGTGGTTAGAGCATTTGGGTATCAACTGTGAGTTCTTTCTACAATGCTACACCTCAGATCTGAAACAGGAATGTTAGTTAGTTTATTTATTTCGAACAAATCAAAGAAAACAAGAAAAGAAAAATATACGTACATACCTATACGTACACACATGTATATAAACAGATATACACACTAATTAAGAAAATAATAATAATCACAAATATTAATATCAATAACAGTAATAATAATTCTTCATCAATTCAAAAATTAAATAGATTCATCCGACAAAAGGAGTTTGAAAAAGGAGTAGGAAGAAGTGTACACTTATTTGGTATTCCCACCCCTTTCCTCTTTCAATCTAGTTTTCCATTCTGTCGCTGCATGTCACAACATACTTATTCAATTTCCTATCTATATTTACATTCACATATTTACACTTACACACACATTTTTCCCCCTGTCCATTACAGACGCTTTATGTAACTTTCTGACCTTAAACCTCTGCGTCCCGGACTTGTTTGATGACCCAGTGACCTTTATCAAGTGCATTTCTAGAGCCGCTGCTGCCCAGCAGTGTCCCAAAGTTGAGAAACTATACAACTTTTACATCCGGGATGCTGCATGACATTGTGGCAGAGTTTTGCATCACGTATAATAAAGAACTGGCTGCTTTGAACATGCAACATCGATGATTCAGCAACGAAACGCAAGAATATCAAAAGAGAGAAAGCGGCAAAACAAGAGTCGTCGTAAGATCGTCTTTTGCTGGATGCAGAGAGCTAACATGTCAGGTAGGAAGCAAGATAGATGCTGAATTAGCCGCTGATAGGGGCGCGTGACGGGGAAAATTGCAAAAGTTCTTTAGTTTGTCTTCCAGGAAAATTGGTTTCTGCTCATCTGCTGTATATAGTTTTCTGTTGTCTTTGTCTTGTCCAGTTTTTTACAAACACACTACACACTGTGCTAAAACACCATGTTTTCAGCTAACAGCATAAGCTCGTTGTTGCTTGTCAAACTATGTTAGCTTGGCATTTTTTTGTAGCTGCAACTAATGAAGTTGAACCAAATAACATTTGTACAAGCTCCTGGTACCAAAGGGTCCAAGGACAATTTAAAATAGGTTGTTTGATACCAACATTGGTTTGCTACATCCAGGGCCTTCTTTACCCCTGGGCCCCTGGGCTGAGAGGATTTGTATGCCCTGTCTCGTCATGATAGAACATAATATTTAGGTTTACACTGCGTTTTTTCTTTATTTAGTTGTATTGACATATCAATAACATGAGCAAAATGAATGATAACCTATACAATGATTAATGAATAAATACTAATAGTAACAACAGATCAGTTTGGTATGGCGGCAACAGCAGTCAGCAGTCTCAACTTTGCATAAGATGCTGATTGATAGGAGAACTTACGAGTTACATCTCTATTGGACTTTTTAGGTAATTTTGTCCCAAAAATGATCGGCCCCTAAACTCGGTGGGCCCCTGGGCTTCAGCCCAGGTAAGCCTGTGCATTAAGGCAGCCTTGGCTACATCCCTTAAGTTTGGCGTCTTTCAAATGCTTGAATGAATCATAGGTCAAAGAAAACCTTTTAAAGACTTTCAGAAAGCCGGTAGAAGTTTTACTAAAGACATCTTCAAGTAGATAACAAGAAATCCAGCTGCTTGGAAGCAAAATATAAAGAAACAAGTGGTGTCCCAAGAGATTGGGGTATTACTTTATATGTCTCTTGATCATGATCATGCAGACCTCATGAGAGTCCAGTTGCCGCTGCAGCTAAAGCTAACTGACTGATGAATACAGCTGAGTATACTTGAAAATAAACATGAATGGTATTGATCTTATCGTGGAAATAAATCTTTGAAGAGTTTACAGTTTTCCAGCAGTTTTCATGTCACTGTGTGTGAATGCGGAACAGATTTTGATGACTTCTTACATGCAGATCAACATTTATTTTGTGGTTTCTTGCAGATATCGCAGTCCATATGGTAAAACAACAATGATGATTCATGCTGTTTGTCATTTCAAATGAAACGGGATTAAAAATTCTAGCTGTTTTAGTGACCATATCTTGGCAAAACCTGCTTGGAAATTTGCCCTTTTCCTCCGTGTTGTGCTGACCTACCAGGTGTAAAAACCTTTCATGCGTCTCACGAGCTAACCAATCTGATAACATGGACTAAAGCACCTCAGGTCAGTCAGGAAATTCCATCTGGCACGCATCCAGGCGGCACAATGGCAGGTGTAGTATTATTGTTGATCTTGGATTACAGGGCGAGGCAGCAGAGCGATGACCTATCACGGCGTTGTTGATACAGCTTTTTGGTGGTGGGAATCCTGCTCTACCTTCTGCTGCGCTCACGTTTATTTCATCCACCTCAGCCACGGTGTGAAAGCAGGTTTGACTTTGACTTCTGCAGCTGAGTCGACGGAAACAGCCACTTAGAAAGCATCATGGAAGGCCTGCTCTGCTGCTCCGCAGTGACGTTTGGTCACAGTTGGCTGGAGACGGGGTTCTGTTTGTTCGCATAAATATGAAATTCAAGCATTATTCAGAACTGAATCAGTCCTGTGTCGTGAAACGACAATACGTGAAATGGATGTATACTAAAATATTGCAGGTTGCGTGCAGGTGATGTGCAGCTCAAATATGTTTTTTTTTTTTTTAGTTCTGATTGGCAGTCACGGAGAGGCTTTTCCAGCGCCTGTAGTTTTCAGCCTGACAGCTCAGTGACACATCATTACATATTGCTCAAGGCAGTGCAAGCAACAGTGACCTTTAATGCTGTTGCTCACTGCACGTGCATAGTCGTGTATATGTGGACGCACATGTAGGATTGCTGTTAATGTGCATTCATGTAAATGTACGCTCTTATGTCATATATGTTTATACAACGTCTTCTTTGATTAACTTTCTGGGTTCACGCCTCTTCTGACATTCATCAGTGGGTTTGTTTTGCAGTAAGTACTTCGATTTATTCTATATTTTCTTGGCAATCAAATCTCAGATCCCCCCCCCCCCCCCCCCCCTTTTCTATTTACATTCACTTCCTGGTGCAAAGGGGACAAATCTGCAACAGTGAAAATGTGCTTAATTGTAGCATCACCCAAGTGATAAACAATGAGTCAGAGCTGACGGGTGCAACAGATATGTTGTTTTAAACAGAGACCCGTGGATGATTGGTCTGGGTAGCATGCTTTGTCAAAATTCAAAACACAAATGCATGTTTTTCCCTCCTCTCCTCCGGCTGCTAGGTGAAGCAATATCGAGCAGAGAAAGTGTTGACTCAGGGGGGAAGGAAGCTGTCAGATTAATAACAAAGAAGGGCTGCAAGAGACGGCAGAGCAAGCAGCTGAAATTAGGCAGGATGTCGTTGCAGCTCACCCGTCTGTGGCGTGCGCCATGAATTTGCAGAGGTTTTACTCAGGTCCACACAGTTGTTTGTCATCACATGTCTCTCCTGTGGTTCGTTTGTCCTCCAGCGCGTACATTTCTGATGAGAGCAAAAAGACAGACAACATTTGAATTTTTGATCACAGTGGTGAAAGGAGGGAGAGGTATTATTAGAAATGGGAATAGTTTGTGGCAGGGGACTGAAGGATTGGAGGCAGAAAGGTTATTTTAATAATTGATTTATTGGGTGCTATTTGCAACTAATTACATCACGCTTGAATTACATAGGACAGTATTCAGCTACCTGTGCTTTACTCTACTGATTCCTTCTATCTGAAGACATAGTTTCTTTCTGAGGATCGTGACTTTCCATTCAGAAAAAAAAACATCATTACATCATAACAATGGTAGAACATTCAAGGTTAAACTGTCTGATGGTATTAATATGGTGAAAAATAAATTGCAGAAAAACGGAAATAAAAATGTATGTAATACAACTATAAGATACTTTCTGGGCATCTGAATTGATTTCTTGCAACTGAACAACTGTGTAGAGAAACATCCTAAGGGGGATATCATGGTAAGAAACAAAAAAAGGTTAATTCTCTGTCTGCTTTTGCACATTTAATATTCTTGAAATATGTAAAAATGCCCGTGGCGTTGCTTCTAAACTAGTTCTCTTTTCATTATAAATGGCTAAATATTCATTATTGCTGAGGGTTGGTATTTTGCTCATCTGATTTCAACATGAGGTTGTGTAGGAAGCAAGAACATCTGCGAAAGAAGAAGTAAATAAAAATGGGTAGAAAAAGGAGACGATGAAAGGAGTGAGAGAAAGAAAAAGGAGAACATTATTGGATAACATGACAGATGAGAAAAGTAAAATGGGGAGGGCAAGATGGGGCCATTGGAATGATGGAGTGGTGGTTTTGTGTGTGTGTGTGTGTGTGTGTGTGTGTGTGTGTGTGTGTGTGTGTGTGTGTGTGTGTGTGTGTGTGTGTGTGTGTGTGTGTGTGTGACAGTGAGGTTAGGGGGTTTGTGCGCAGTGTATGTGACACATAACATTAGACCAGATCAGACAAAAGCAACCTAAGTACATGGCATCTTGTCCTGCATCATGCATAATCTTAATGGGCCTTCTGATGCTGCTGCAGCTCTGCTCGAAGCTTGTGAGGTAAACGAGGCACACACATGCACACACATGCACACATGTGCAACTGGGCCAATGTATGTCTGTCCTGCACAAGTGGACCAACACATGTGCATGCACACAAAGGTTTAGCAGACAGCCTTATATAATCAAACATGTACACCTTTCACATGGTTGCACAGAATTTTGTGAAAAGACTGCCCACCCCCGCACTGCTCCTCCACCCCCACAGCTTCCCTCTAACTCTGTTTTCTGGAAATGGCTGCAGTCTGATTATCAGATATGTACTCGTTTACTCATGTTTACTAATGGAAAAGTCACTAACAGTGACGTCATCCTCCCCCACCTTCCTCTCTTTGAAAGCCCTGCTCGTCTTCCTTTTCTTTTTTAACCATTTTGCTGGTCACGTGAAGCTGTGTCAGTCTCTGAGTCAGCTTGTGTAGTCCCAAGCCAGATTTCATACTGCTCAGAAAAGCAAGGAGAAGACCATTTTGCCTAGTTCAGAAGGATTCTTTGGTTCAGTGACCCACATGATTTATTACATCTCATTGTCTACTTATCTCAAGCCAAAAACTGTCGTGGTTTGTACATTTGGTGTGTTTTTTGTTCTGTTTTCCTGTTTATTTATGAAAACATACATACATACATATGTACAATATATATATATATATATATATATATATATATATATATATATATATATATATATATACACATATATATATACACTACTTAAAAAATTAAGGGAACACCCAAACAACCTGCAACATCTGAGCTAAACTCCAAGCTGGAGATACCAACATCTCTTCTCTTTCTTCATGTCAGTTGCCTTTTTACACAGGATAACTGCAGTTTAATCGGCAAATGTTTGTGAAGTTTCCCTCAACAGATTGAGACTAACTGGCAAGAGTGATGAATTCGAGCTGCTTTTCCGTTTTTAATCCCTTCAACAATATTTTTTTCAAACTCCTTCCTTTTTTCATGTTAGTCACATGAGCAATAAGACATTAAATGTTAGTGGACAGTTTATTTCATGAACTCTGGTCTTACTGTAAAACAGTGCATCTGACACTGTTAGCAATTCCAGAGTTTGTTGTTCCTCCGCCAAATTTCTAGCAAGTAATTTCGCTGTGGAATTTGTAGCATGCTGAAGTATTGATGCTGTTCAGTTTGTGGCTTCACAGAGATAAGAGACCCAGCATCCATGAGGTTATGGTGATTTGCTCAGATCCTGGTCGTGTTTGTTCAGCTGGCACTGAAAGCTCATATCTCAGCAGTTTATGTTTTTGTTTTTCTCCAAAGTATTCTTTCTGAAAATAGTTAGGCAGATGTATTGATGATGAATAAATAGGCCTTCCCTACAGAGAAGTATTCTGATCTGTAGTATCAGATTACTGTAGCAGCATTACAGCATGATATTGTCAGAAAAGTGACAAGGCACCTTTTTTTTTTTTTTAAACCAGTGCACATGTGCTACACCTTGATTAAAGATCTGGGTGTTCTTCAGACACGCAGCTAAAGGTCAGAGGGTTTTGCCTTCTCTACTGCCTAATGAAAAATGCAGATATGTCAGTAATGCTTCAAGCTGATACTACTGTACCATACACAACACCCTTTGTTAAGTCAAGTGCAGAAGTTACATGTGATGCAGTCTGTTTAGGGTGTTCCTCCCCTTTTGCTTTATGGTAACTGGGATTTATTTAATCTCACATATAATACAGCAAAGCAATGATGATCCTTCCCAATAGTCTTTTTGAATGACATTATTGTGTGTGTGGGGTAGAAATGTGCCCGGTAGTGGTGTGTGATTTCCAGAAGAGCTGTTGTCTTTACTGTGCTTTCAGACAAATTCTTCTTTTTCATTTGTTCACTATGTACAGTGCCCCTGAGTCTAAGGGGGGGAAGCCATGTTGAAGGACAAACTCTTCACTCTGATCAGATGACACTCATTTAAAACATGTCAGCCAGCTCTTCCCCCTGGGCCACGCTTTGTCTGCCATGTTCCTATGTCGTTTCTTTCCCTCCTTTGTCATATGTCAACCCTGTTTGCACTGATTTACATCAGTCTGTGTCTGGCGGCCTTCCTGGATGTAGACAGACAGATAAATCTAATGCTAACTAACTAATCATGCCCGAGTCTGGATTTGGCTCAAGCTGAATGAATAAGAGCTGTGTGCTAGTGAGGAGCAGCGAATCCAAGTGTCCGCTGTCTGCCAGACGGATGAAGCAGGCGGGCGGTCTGTGTACCTCTCCAGCAGATTGGAAGAGAAGGAGGCAGAGGTTTGGATGTGTGAACAGCTGGTGACTAAATAAAGAGCGATTTGGGATGATGGGAGACAATAATGCAGGGAGACAGGAAGAGAGCTCAGGAACAACTGGCAGAGATTTCTAGATCTTCAGACAAGACCTTACTGGCATTGCTACTGCATTTGCATGACATAAAACTTTTGCATTTTTGAAATGTTAATCACATCTGGCCTGTTGGACTGCTGAATTTGATCACTTTTGGCTGTTGACTGTACTTTCCTGCAACAACAAAAAAAAAAATTGGGCTTTGCAGCTTTGAATATTTAATTCTGAAAGAAGGCACGCCAGTAAGGCCGGAGTGGACGTCCAAATTGCAGATTCTTGCAGGTGTTAGGCAGATGCAAAAGGATCAGATATGCTTTAAGGACCAGATAAAAGAGGAGTAAATCTTTACTTTCTTTAATATTCATGAAGTGGAGGTACGGTAGTTTCTGTGAAGTGAAATTTGTGATGGAAGCTTTGACCAAACCTCCACTCGGAGCCAAAAACACCAGAGATGATTCAGTATGAAAGCTGTTACTTTAAGCAAAGCTGATAGTGCTTTAATGTTTGGCTAATTAAGAGATAAGAGTGTGGTTTCTTTAGGTTGCATACATGTGGTCGAGGTAGATAGACTTACAAGGTTTCATGTCATTCCTTCATCACCTTCCTTAATGTTTAATTAGTTTTCAGATTTTGCCCAACACATGGATTTTATCTGCTTTGTCTCACTTGCTCAACCATTGCATCACATTGACATTAGCATAGCAATGCAGCTCTGCAAAGTAGCTTGGTCTTGTACTTTTTCTGTTGCTTTGCAGCATTTTAAAGGTAATCATACAGTTAAAACTGTGACTGCTCAAAATTATAGCCTGGCTGAGGCTGGAAAATCAACAGTTAATGACAGCAGAGTAAACTTTTTCTAGGCTGCAAACTCCAGAGAATGTAGATATTGCACTACTGCAGAATTGTTTGTTTTGACTGCAATGCATTTAAAAAAGAAGAAATTTCCACACCTGTACTAAGTATCATTATTTAATTTTTATTTGTTTTTCTTTATTCTTGTACAGTTATGACAAGATTCATTCACTCATTCATTTTCTCAACCGGATGGTCCAGGTAAAGGCTGTGAGGAAGCTGGAACCTCTGCCAACAATCACTGGATGAGAGGCAGGGCACACCCTGGACAGTTTACCAGTCCATTATAGGGCCTTATTGACAAGATCTGATTCATTCATTCATTTTCTGAAATGCTTAGTCCAATTAAAGGTCGGTGGGAAGCTGGAGCTTATCCCAGCAACCGTTGGATGAGAGGCAGGTCACACCCTGGACAGGTTGCCAGTCCATCACAGATATATGAGTGATAAAAAAAGGTTAAATATAAAACATGAACGAGAGCTTCTGTATCTATACTAGCAGGTGTTTAAGTTAATTTTACCCTACATAATAACAGCAGCATGCTAAAATGCTTTTAGTAATTATCCCACATTCCCACCACGTAGAGACTGAATAATCGCACCATATTTACCATCCTAGTTTAATATGTTAGCTTATTAACTTCAGATATTGAGCATTAAATACATTGAGTTGATGTAAAAGTCATGATCAGCAGGTTTTTTGTCATGTAGCAAAGCACTATACAATGTAGTTTTTGTTCTAATGGTTTTATGCACAATGTTGAGGGATTACTTGCAGTTTTAGTAGCTCTTACTAAATACTTTCTATCAACTTTACACATGTATCACGTTACATATTTCTCTGCCTTTACTCTTTATGAAAGAAGAGAACCGATGAGAAAGAGAGAGAGAGAGCGATAAAGGTTGAATGTATCAGAGACGGCTGCTAAGATGTGCTATATGGCCATGTCAGATATCAAATATTCTTCGTCATTCAGAACTGCTAATCTGTGAGGCAGTGAGAAAAGCTGCTGCAGACAAGGATTAGTAGGGATGGTGGTGAGGCAAAATCTTTTAAAACAGTGCAAATGAAAAGTGCCACCCACAGTGAGGGGTGAGAAAGAGGTTTTGCACGTCTCTGTTGCTGGTCTGCGACAGCCCTGGATTGTCAGTTTTACACGGATCACAGAAGCAGCTCTGTGCTGACGTAATACTTAGAAGCACGAGGAAGATGAGGCTTGTGAAG
>NC_136631.1:26101807-26228099 GCF_933228915.1 Telmatherina bonti
TTTTTTCTACATTTATTCTACATTTAAATATTCTTTTTCACACTCATCCAAGTATTTTAAAATCTATTTATTTAGATAAAAACAAACATTCATTTCTGAGTTTCTTTGTAGTAAAGTATAAAAGTGATCATTCCTGGCCTCGTTTTGAGGTTGGATGGATCATTTAAGCGCCTATCATGTGACCAATCCTGCTCAGAAATACAGAAATTAACAGATATAGAAATAAATAAATGTGAAAACACATTATATCAGCAGCTTATCATCCCACAAACGTTCAAGCTCAGTTTCCTGCTTCCACTGTTTATACTGAACTTTAGTCCATCATTTTTTCTTTTTTGCGGGGAGGTAAAATTCAGGTAAAAGTCAGCAAAATCCCCCTTACCTGCAGTTTCCACAGACTGTATGACTCCAGCTTCCAGTTAGCTAATGGTAATGAGGATTCAGAAGGATGGATGATGGTAACACGCTCCATGGGAGGGAATTAGCATTAAGCATTTCAACTTTCCCTGTGAGGCAGTGGCCCTTTTATCCCGTCATTATTGGCAGAGACAATGGTGTGGTTAATCTTTTCTTAGACAACACAGCGGAGAGCCAGGAGGGAGGAAGAAGCTGTCCAATAATCTCATCAGAGACCAGAGGACATATACCGTGATTAGGGGAGTGAGGGGAGTTCCTCCCATACATGTTGAATCATCCAGCTCTCCTGGATCATCTCAGGGCTTTCCACTCCCATTGGTCCTCTTCTCCATTACATGTGTATCAGTGTGTGAACTCAAATGACAGCATGCAAACATGTGTTTTCTGTGTGTGAATGCAAGAACAGCTGCATTAAGGAAAAGTTAAACGGGTCAAAACAGCTAGTACAGTGCCACATGAAAGGTGAATGTGTAAAGAGGTGTTGGTGACAAACTGTCTGCTGTGATGCTATGAAGTAGAAAAACAGTAATTAGCACAAGGCAGAAATGCTAAATGATCAGTTAGTTTGTGCATGTCTTAACAGATTTCCTTATTGTACAATGGCTATTAAGATGCCTGTAAATAATGAGTATATTAAGTAAATGGCCTGCGATGGACTGGCGAGCTGGATGAGCTGGCTCCAGCTTCCCCGCGAACCTTAATTGGGCGAAGCGGTTAGGATAATGAATGAATGAATATTTTGTCTATAGTAATCTTGACACGTAATTGTGAAGCAACTAGTTTGGGATCTTTTTAAGTCCATACTATTCCCTTTATCAGCCATAATGGTAATAAGTTGTTTTTCCTGAAATCAGATTGAGATCTGTGGCGTTTGGAAGCCAAGTCAAAGCCTTGAACGTTGACACTCAATATTCATGTTGCAGGTTGCATGAATCTGCTAAAAGACTCCTGTCATCAGGGACTCCATGTATGATCTGTAACCTGCTGATGAAACATCGGTCCTGCTCACCTAAAGCTACAGTTTAATAAATGAACAGCAGGAGCATAAATGATAGTAAGGCAGTTCAAAATCGGAGCTTCTGGCATTAGCTGGGCTCAGGTCAGAAAAACTCATTTGACCCTAATAACTACGGACGCCTGCATACAGCCGAGTTTTAATCCTCCAGAAGGCAGAAAAGAAGTTCTTCTAATAAGCTGGTCAATGGAAATTCACTGGCAAGCTGTGTGACTTTTAAAGTGGTCCTACGGAGCCCAAAGGCCATTGGAAGACATTCCACAGCCATTTCTGTATAATTAGGAATTTATCAAGGGACCCATTTTAACATCAAAAGACATTACATTGGTTGTGAGGCCCAAGGTTAAAAAACTGTTATACTATTGAGAACTGCAGCATAAAATCCAGCTTTAAGCACATCCTGAATGTGTTCTGTGGAGTGTGTATAGGCACATTGTATGAGCAGATCCCCAGGCTGTGAACAGTTTTCATAATTTCAGTGTTTGTGTCAGTCTCTGCTAATGTGTTGAGGTAAAGTTTGAATGTGTGAGTGTGTTCCACTTGTGTGGAATTGTTCCCAAGTATTTTTAGAACAAAACAAAAAGACAAGAGGAGCCTTAATGTTCATATGTAGGCAGTGATAATGACTGACAGTCAAAGTTTAAACTCCTCTTCTCTGAAAGATACATGAAAATCTTCAGAGTAATTGTAAAATCTTCTATCCGGGCAAATGCAGGAGAGAAATGTCTCCCATTTTTAGTCCACTTCCTGTATTTGGTTTGCTTGAAACAGACAGAGACGACCGAGTCTGCTTCATTGATTTTCATAGGAATCTGTATGTACATTCACAATTCCCAAACCAAAGGGGACTTTCTGAGCAAATGGACCAGGATTTGAATCAGAAAGGCTGGTGCGAATGCTCACTGATCCACCCCCTTCATCGGCTAAATTGGCATCCATCTTGCATCCTACCAGCTCTTTGAGCTTTGCTCCAGCCTGAAAAAATGACTTCCTGTGTCCCTTTGTCACTTTTTTTTCCTCTCTTCCTCCTCTAATGTCTTCTTGTGTGACTTTGCTGATTGAACCACGGTACATGTTCAAACCAGCCAGTGCGTTTATGTACGATTTCTGGCATGTGACGCCATGCATAAGGTGAAACTAAGCTGCAACATGACGTAGTGCCCTGAAGAAAACATTGTGCAGCTTCTTGGCTTTGCGATGCTTCAGGGTAGCAACAACTCAAGAAATGCACACAGTAGACGTGACCGTCGCATCAAAGTCCAGAAACGAAGGTGCTTTACATGTACCCAAGTTTCTTGGAGCCCAAACTCCAGTACCAAATCAAATCAATCAAAGATAAAAGATACTTTATTTATCCCCAAGGGGAAATTCAAGGTTCAAGTAAGTTATGAAAGTACGATTCATAACTTATTTATTTCTTATTAATGTAGTTAAATTCTTGTGACTGACCTTTACCTGGGTCAACTTAAGATGCCCGAGTGCACACACACACACACACACACAAACACACACACACACACACACACACACACACACACACACACATATATATATATATATATATATATATATATATATATATATATATGTAGATGTGTGTGTGTGTGTGTGTATATGTGTGTTTGTGTGTGTATATGTACTCCTTAAAGTGGCCTTCAGACAAAAAAAGAAGCAAAAACACTTTGCACTGTTTGCCTGCATGTGCGTGCAGCTCTTGACACTAATTTGCTTCTTCACATAGCGTTTGATACTACAAGACAGACGAGAGAACTTAAAGTGTCCTCCTTTTCTCTGCACCCTGAACAAAAGTGGTCATAACATGCAACTGTAGAGTTGGCTGTAGGTCGTGTATGAAATCATTTTGGCACATACTTTTACTGTGTGTACCCAAGTGTCTTGGTACAGAACAATAATGTGGAACAGTGGAGAATGGGGGAACTCTGACCAGGAAGCCGCACTGAAAAACTGCAGGGAAACCAGCTCTTTAAGAGAGACGGTTCACTCTGTTATTTGTAGGCAATCCTATCAGATTTGTGTATCCACACATAATTATGCGTGTTATGACTTAACAGGCGCTTCCAAGATGTTGTTAAATAAAAAACTATCCAGAAATGCCAGCAAATCATGTATTGTAGTCTGTCGATGAAAGATTTTTCGTGTTTTACTAGTGAGTCTACCTAGCATTGCTGTCAGCATTGATATGATCTAGAGAGCTACATGGCAAGTAATGACTCAAGTCTAATTTCAGCAATAAAGTGTCCCCACAGAGAAGCATCTGTAGGCAGCAACGTAGCCAAACTGCATGATAGTTATCAGTAGCTGCATTCCCATGAGCCCTAAAATGACCAAAACCTAAATATTGCAATAAAAAACTGGTAATAGAAACACCAAAATTTCAGAAAAATCTCTCAAATATTGCTACAAATTTTTACACTCTTGTGAGTTTTTTTTAGACCTTTTAATATATATGAGTGCATCGCAAAAGTGTATGGAAGCACATTTATATGTCCCTGGACGTGACGTAGGGGTCACATGATCGGTTCATTTGAGTTGAAGATGGTGTGGTACAGGGATCCCCAATCCTGATCCTCAAGGACCGGTGTCCTGCAGGTTTTCCATGTGTTCCAGCAGGAACACATGGAAAACCTGCAGGACACCGGTCCTTTAGGACCAAGGTTGGGGATCCCTGGTGTGGTATGTGTGGATGGAGATGGAAATCTTGTTACAATACAACCACCATCCTTGATAGCAATTGACACTGAAATGCAGAATTTTACCATAAATAAGAAAGAATAACGAAGAAGGAATTTGAAAAATGGCAGCAAATCCTCCACTGCTAATAGAAAGCCTGGAGACAATGCTACATGGCTACCTAGCAAAAGCAGCGTATGCACTAATCACCATTCAATGAAAACATCTGCAAATCACATTTGTAATTTGTAGAAATTTTAGAAATATTGTTTTTATTTGGTAAAAAAAAAAAAAAAACTGTAATGTAAAACAAAACTACTTTTACCTAATTGTATGAGATGTTAAATTTATTTTTGTGTGCCTTGTTAGTCCAGGGACTAAAGATGGAAATTAGTTCTGAGAGCTATAATCTGGTACTAGGCATTTTTTCTCTGTGATTAATGCTGATGTACATTGTCTCTGTCAATTAAATAAACTAAACTAAACTAAACTAAACTAAATCAGGTGAATGTGCAATTGGATTTCTAGTCTCTAAGTTGGTCTACAATCAGTGAGTTTTGTTTACATGTTGCTTGAAATGAGCCAAGAACACAATGACCTTGTTTCAAAGAAGAGATGTTGCCAGAAACAGAAGCACATGCAACACTCATGTTTATATCCATTCTAAGAGTTTATGTGTCTAAGTGTTGAATACAGTTTTGCATTTCTGTTCAGGATGTGTTCAAGTCGTAGCTTGAGGAGACACAGCTGAAGACTTCATAATATGCGCGTATTTTGTAAAAGTTGTGTCATTAAAGGATTAAAAACTGATACCAAAAGTTTCCAATGCTTAAATTCAATGCTGATATTGGCCAATAATAATGGAAGGCCGACAATATCGAACCTCTCTAGTTTTATGTTAAAATGCTGACCAGGTATTTTCTGTCTTGTCATAATTTAGTAAAGCTAAACTAGCGCCTTATAAAACTAAAGAAAAGAACAACATTGAGGAAATGGCCACCATGGTGCAAAGGCCCATTTAGTCACTTCATGGCTTTTTTTAGTCACTTTTCAATTTCCCCTCACTTTTATCAAACAGGAATAAAAAGTACAACAGCATCATATGTGAACATAATATTTACTCCTTTTCTGGTCCACATTCTTCAGTATGAATCTTTATAACACTATAAATACACTGAATGAATATACAAGGCACCAGTGTATTAAGTTGAATTCATATATATTTGCTTTGGTTCACACTAAACGTGCGTTATGTTGCTTGATTAAACATTTACTCTGGTGTGACACTATTTCCCCCCTCCCCTATTCCTTCTGTAAATCCAGAAAGGAAGCTGCTCTTGTAGTAGCAGAAATGTGCAGAACAGAAGAAGTGTCTTCTAATGTGTGAAGCATGTGCTGAGGGTTGGTCAGCTTCCCTGATTCTGAGGAGAGAAAACACAACTACAGAAAGCCCCGAGGGACACATGGGCATTTTTTTTTCTTTATTTTAACATTGACATGTTGGCCTTCATGGCTGCATGGTGATGTGGTGGTCAGCACTGTCAGGTTCAGGGTTAGAGTCCAAAACTTTTTTTTTTTTTTTCCTCTTTTTTTTATTAAGTTTTTCAATTTTACAACAACAACAACAAAAAAAAAAATAGTCACAGTCAGTTATTACAAAAATTACTTAAATTATCACTTGACTTACATACAAACCGACAAAAAAAAAAAAAAAAAAAAACCCCACCAAAATAAAACCCACAAGAGCAGCATAAAATGTAGTGCTTAAACTTATACAATTACAGTCCACATATTGTAGATCAAATGTTCATTAATTTCACCCCAGAGTATGGGGGAACGCTATAATTTCAATTTATCTAAAATTGGTTTCCATACATCAAAAAATTTTTGGGGGTTACCCGATATTTCAAATCTTAGCTTTTCAATGTGCAGTACTCCTACAAATTCTCTAAGCCAGGCTTCGAAATGAGGTGGGACATCTGCCTTCCATAATCTAAGAATGCACCTTTTAGCTATGACCATACCGTATGCAATCAGTGAAGTCACATCGTGACCCAATGATTGCAATACTTCTGAGAAGCCCAAAAGAGCCGTTTCAGGGTCAGGGATGATAGTGATTTTAAGCGCCTGGGAAAACCATTCAAATATTGAGACCCAAAAATTCCGAATCCTTGGGCAAAGCCAAAATTGATGTGCCAGTGTACTGTCCATTATCTTACACCTTTCACACAAAGGTGATGTTTGTGGAAAAAACTTATGTAGCTTCACTTTTGAATAATGCAATCTGAAAATTACTTTATACTGAATGGTCTGGAGTCTTGAGTTCACAGAACAATGATGAATGTCTCTCAGTGCTCTCTGCCAAACATCATCCCTGATTGAGATATTTAAATCTTCCTCCCATTTCTGTTTAATTGTCAGAGTAGGAAGAGAATATTTTTTTAAAAAGAATTTTACCAATGAAGAAACTAATTTTTTAGAGTCTGGAGGCCCCAGTAATATTTTAAAGAGATCATTTTCCGTAGGAAGGGATTCAAATGTTGGAATATTTTGCCTAACATAGTTTCTTAATTGTAAAAACCTAAAAAAATGACTTTTAGGCAAGTTATATTTTGTTTGCAATTGCTCAAATGAGCTAAATTTTTTGTTAATATACAAATTTTTAATTGTGTCAATACCCTTCTGACTCCATTCCCTGAAAACAACATCTGTAAATGAAGTGGGGAAAGCATGATTGCGCCATACCGGAGTGTGTACAGCCGTATTTGGGAGTTCACAAAATTTTCGGATTTGCAACCATATTTTTTGAGAGTGCAATATAGTAAAATGTTCTCCCCTTCGAGAAGCCAAAGGCCTAGGGGATGAGAAAAGAATTGCACGGAGAGAAGTCTTTGAAACCACCGTATGCTCTATTGTCACCCAAGGGGGAATATTAAATGATGGAGAATCTTGATTTATTTGCCAGTATACCATAACTCTAACATTGGCAGCCCAATAATAGCGCAAGAAACAAGGTAGGCCTAGGCCACCGTGTTCCTTGGGTTGTCGCAAATGTTGTTTTGATATTCTGTGAGCCTTATAGCCCCATATGAAAGGTAGAATAACCGAGTCAATCAGCTTAAAATAAGATTTTGGGATATATACCGGGATATTCTGAAACAAATAAAGAAATCTCGGTAAAGAAACCATCTTAATAGTGTTTATTCTACCAATCAATGATAGAGGTAACGTTCTCCACTTTTCAACGTTTTCTTTAAGAGAGTTTAATCTTTTAGTAAAATTTTGTTTGAATAGAGAATTTGGATTCTTTGTTATTGTAATTCCCAAATATTTAATTGTATCTGAAACTTTGAACTGAATTGAAGCTACAAATGCAGGATCCAACTCTGTTGTAAGTACCATAAGGTCACTCTTTTGCCAATTTATGGTATAACCGGACACCATCCCAAAATCATTTATCAATTTTAACAAAATGGGAATAGAATGCTCGGGGTCTGATATAAAAATGGCGACATCATCAGCATAGAGTGATATTTTGTGTTCAACTCTTCCGATTGTTATAGGTTTGATAAGTGGGTTTGCTCTGATGTTGATAGCCAGGGGCTCGATCGCCAGAGCAAATAATAACGGTGATAGTGGGCACCCTTGGCGGGTGCCTCTCTCCAGCGGAAACGGACGTGATCTGTCTTGATTAGTAACAACTGACGCAGATGGTTGTGCATAAACTAAGCGGACCCAGGACACAAAAGATTCTCCCAAACCATATTTTTCTAGCACCTTGAACAGATATCCCCACTCAACTTGATCAAATGCCTTTTCGGCGTCCAAATATAAAACCGCTTGCTTAGAACCTACTGGGAATTTGTAGTATGTGATATTTAGCACCCGTCTTGTATTGAAAAAAGAATACCTGTTAGGGATAAATCCAGTCTGATCCTCATGAACAATAGATTCAATACATACCTTTAATCTAGTAGCAAGTATTTTAGTGAATATTTTACAGTCAAGATTTAGCATTGAAATTGGACGGTAAGATGCAGGATTGGAATCATCCCTATCTGGCTTTAGTAGTAAGGCTATGTTTGCATCATATAGCGTTTGAGGAAGAGATTTAGTTTCTATTGAATGTGTGAGCATTCGAAGTAGGAGTGGGGATATCTGTACAGCAAATTTCTTATAAAATTCCGCCCCATACCCGTCTGAGCCTGGGGCTTTCCCTGAAGAAAATGATTCAATGGAATTTAAAACCTCTTTTGTCGACAAAGGTTGGTTCAATTTGTCACGTGAGGAATCATCTAACCTTGGAATTGGAATGTCCCTCAGCCAAGAATCTACGTCTCCTTGTGCTTTTGACCTGTACAAATTTTTATAAAAATTGGCAAAACATTCATTTATGGACTTTGGCAAAGTAATATTGTCTCCAGTATTGGATTTAATTCTATGTATAGCCCTGCTATTTTGTTGATTTCTAAGTTGTCTAGCCAGAAGAGTGTGAGGCTTATCTCCAAGTTCAAAATAACGTACACGCAGACGTGACATTTGGGAACTTACTTGTTTTGTTAAAATTGTATTGTATTCATATTTAAGATTAGTAATTTCTTGTAGAATAAGATTACAATTATTTTGTCTATACCTAGTTTCTGATTCTGATATTTTATCATCAATATTCTTTAATCTAGTATCCCTCATTTTTTTCTGAGAAGCCTCATATGAAATTATATGTCCTCTCAAGACCACCTTGAATGTCTCCCATAAAACAGAGTCCGATGTGTCCATTGTGTCATTGGTCTGTAAAAATTCCTCAATTTTCTGTGATAGATATTTACAAAAGTTGGAGTCATTCAGTAAATATGGTTGTAATCTCCATGTTGAACTTTGTTTCGGAAGATTAAGATCGAAAATTACGCTAGTAGGTGCATGGTCCGAAATTAAAATATTGTGATATTTACTATCAATGACATTTGGTAAAAGCTTAGAGTCCAGTAAAAAAAAATCTATTCGAGAGTAAGAATTATGCAATTTTGAGAAAAAGGAGTAATCCCTATCTGTAGGATGCTGTAAGCGCCAGATATCCACTAAGTTGGTTGACGAAATAAGACTATTCAAGGTTATCGAGGCATTTGATGGTGCAGGTTGTCTTCTTGCCGATCTGTCCAAATTCCAGTCCAAAACCAAATTATAATCCCCAGCAATTATCAAAGTAGTATTTGCAAAATCTGGAATTTTATCAAAAATTCTTCGAAAAAAACCTGCATCATCCACATTTGGGCCATAAATATTTACTAAAGTGACATGCATGGAATATAATTTACCAATTACAATTAAAAATCTTCCATCAACATCACTTATAGTTTTTATATGCACAAATGGAATATTTTTCTTTATTACAATGGCGACCCCTCGTGCTTTACTTGAAAAGGTCGAATGGAATATGTGCCCTGCCCAGCTGCATTTTAAGCGCGTCTGATCTTTTGGTCTAATATGAGTTTCCTGTAGAAATGAAATATCTGCAAACAGAGATTTTAAGTGTGCAAAAACCTTAGCTCTTTTTATATGGTTACCCAAACCCCTCACATTCCAACTGATCATATTGAAATCTCTATCTTTCTTATTAGCCATTGTCATCAAAAACTGTGATTTGTATCATTTTGTAAGTGGACCAATTTAGTGCTCTATATAAACTCAAATAATAATAAAAAAAACACACACACAAATACAATACATTCAGAACATACCCACCACTCCCCCCTCCCTCCCTCCCTCCCTCCTTCCCCACACGCAGTGGGTCAGAAAAACCCTAACTAACATATGTCTTAGGGGGTACTCCTAACAGTACTTAGTAACAAACCTACTAAGCTGTTAAGCACAGTGAACTAACTACTACTTAAAGTGTACTCCTCCTCCCAAAAGAATGAAAAAGAAAAGAGCATCAGTAACGTAAAACACCTGATGTATGTTATTTTTACACGGATAAGGCACAAAAAATGTTCTTAAGTCAATAAGCGGTCCATACTCTCAAAAACATATAACTTTTAAGTGAAAGGACTTTTTATAAACTTTTATAAAATATTACCTGAGATTACAGTTCGAACTTGCATTCACAGTGCAGATTGTCATAGAAGCAGATGTAATGGTGATCAGCACCAAACTTCTCTTTACTCCTCTTCGCCTCCGCCCAGACTGTCCACAAAAATCCTCGCCTCCTCCGGTGTGTTGAACGTAGTCGTCTCGTTGCCATGGCTAACCCGTAGACGAGCTGGATAGATGAAGCCCGTGCGGTGACCCGCTGCTTTTAGCTTCTGCCTTGAATCATCGAAGAGTTGACGACGTCTCATGATCTCAGCCGGAAAGTCCGGAAAAATATGAATGCGATGTCCCTCAAACATCAGAGGAGACTGCTCGATTGCCAACCGCATTATGAGCTCCTTGACGCGGTAGTTGTGAATCCTCGCTATCAAAATACGAGGCTTGTTAGCAATCCTAGCCGCTTGGCTACCCAGCCTGTGGGCCCGATCCACTTCAACGGGCTTTGAAAAATGCTCAGTTCCAAAAAGAGAAGGCATTAGCTTTGACACAAAGTCCGCTGGGTTTCCAGCCTCGACCTTTTCTGGCAGATTCACAAATTTTATGTTTTGTCGTCTGGAACGGGCCTCTAAATCAATGACTTTATCCCGCAGGGCCTTGTTAGTTTCCTCTAGCCGCGCAGCCTGTTGCTCTAGCTTAGCCAGCCTGCCGTCATGGTCACTAGTAGCATTTTCCACCGAAGATAAGCGCCCCTCATGTTCCTCCACCATGGCCTGGTTTTCGGACAGCGCAGACTGCAAAGCATTAAATCTTTCTTCCATTTTTCGGCTCATATCACCAATGGCAGCGAGCACCGCAGCAGTATCGGCTGAGGGGCCAGTGGCTGGCTCACTTAACCTGTTGCTCCCATGTGTTTCCTCCTCGTTTTCTTCTGAGGCTTTTTTAGATTTTACGTCTTTCTTCGGGGGCATTTTCAAAAATGTTCAGTTGCTATGTCCTTAAACGTCACTATGCAGTAAGTGCCTTGACAATTAAGGTGCTTTAAATATTTAAAGCTCGATTAGTTGGAGGAGCACACCACAAACACGTCTAGTCACTCATGTGCGCACCCCCTTCCAGAGTCCAAAACTTTGCCTGTTAAGGTTGCCAAACTTAGGCCAGGAGTGAGTGTGAGTTGATGTTCGTCTTGTTTGTCTCTGCCTTTCTCACTCCAGCCTGATTAAGGCTAAGAGATACTCGAGCATGCAACCCTGAATTTGTTTATCAAGATATATAGTAGCAAATAGATGGATACTGGCCGTAAAAAAAAAAAAAAAAAATTTACCCAAGTTTGGGGTAGCAATCTGGCAATACCAGCTGTTCTGTTCTGTTCTGACAGACCAACCCCGGGCAATGCCAAGCAACCACAGTGACTTTCTGCATGATTCAGTGTGCATGACTCAAATGTTAAAATAGAAAAAGAAGAGTTAAGTTTTCACACTGAACATTAGGTGGTAAAGCTTACTTGTTGGACCCCGGATAAGGGCAAAGCTTTCTCCCATCTGGCTCTCTCTCCAGCCAGTAAAGACTTTAGTCTTATTTCTTGCTCTGTAACTTTCTCTCAGGTTATTCTTACTTCCTCAGATATGATCCTCTTGGGTCTATTGCTGAATGAACCATGGCATTCAAAACAGCCCCTGTGTTGATATCCAGTTGTTGGCGTTCCAGCTATCTCATGATGCTTCGTAGTGGCTCCAGGAATGTGCATAATGGATGTCAGTCTGCCATTAAAATGAGTCAGAAGCACAGAATTCTGAGGTCAGAAACATACATCACTTTAAGTTTTGGACCAACAGAAATACAAGTAAATATTTTGCTGCCACTTGGGTGCAGTATGATAGATACGTGGAACGGTCTAGTTCGAGCTGACTTTCAAATTATTAGCATTTAATCTGCATTATTTTAAAGCATTTATGCCCAGTATTTAATGCTATTTATCTTGCCTACATGCCTACACTTCTTGTGTTTAGTCCAATAACTGTGTTCTTTTGGTTCCATGTTCTGCTTGTTTCACAGCATTTTTCTTTACGTCCATGAACATTTTTTGAGCTTTCAGCAGAGCAGGAGGTGTTCTGTTGCTGTGATTACTGCCTTGCTGCATTAGAAACATAACTTTTAGGTGTGTGGAGACAGTAAGGGTTTCATCTTGTCAGGGGTCATTGCCAGTGCTTGTGACCATATGCAGGTTCTGTCCTCCACAGGTCACCAGTCTGTGACAAGGCTAACACAGTTTGCACCTTTGGCCAATTTAGAATCACCAATCAACCTGACAGAGTGTGTGTGTGGACAGAGCAGCAGGTTTAAACCCAGCATATCACTGTGCTTCACTTGACTTGTGCATTGGAAGTAAGAAAAAGTATTAGGTTTTCCAAACAGCTGTGGTGACAGGCAAGTTTCTATTTCTGGAGCTTCACCAGCTTGTCTCGTTTCTACACATGACAAGACGGGCTGTGCTTCATCATTTTAGTGCTCTATATTTCTAGGATTTACCCTTCCTTGATGCAAAAAGGAAACTTGTCGTTCTCCCAAGTTATTCAAATATGATGGCGTTTGTCATTTGGCTCCGGGCGCCTGGACGTGACCAGCTCCAGCTCTCTCAGCTATCACGGACTCACACCAGACACCCAGAATAGCACTCATGAATGTCTTGCCCTCAGTCCAACCCTCTCCTTTACCCTTCATCTTGGAGAACTGGCTGCATCCTGTATTACTTCCTCGTCGCCCTCTATCAGACACTTCCACGTCTGAGTGTTTTATTGCATTGTGTCCTTGCACAGGGAGGACCTTTGAGCTGCTCCAGACATCCAAAAATTACCTCCTCATCTTTCTTTTGGAGCAATGCCGTCTGTGTTTTTACTACCTCCCCTGGCTCTTCTTTACCTTTGAGTGTCCTTCCACCTTGATTTTTTTGTCCTCCCCTTTTGTCATTTTCTCCTTCAGACCTGGCGTCAGCAGGTTTTTATGGAGACGGCTTGCAAGTATTCCTGACAAGTGAAGTCGACCGGCTCTGCTCCTCCTCCTCCTCCTCCTCCCTTAACGAGGCCTCTTTGTTTAGATCAATGACAGACTCTTGGCTCTCCAGAGAGCACTTTTTGCTCTCAGCGATGTTCATCGTGTCTTTAATATTCCTGATTCCTCTGAGCTACCTGTTTCTGTGCTTCCAAGATGGATGATTCAAACGACCTTATTTTAGTCATTTAGGGAGTGAAGAGATCGTTTCATTGTGTATTGCAACAGATAAACTCATCCATCGTGAGTTATTTAAAACCATGATTTGCTTCAACAATTACTTAGGAACTAAAGTCACTGCAGGGATAAGAAAGCTTTCTCCTAATTTTGCTGTAAATAGCGCTATCCCACCTTTGAATGAAAGCATTGTCTGTGTTAGAAAAAGAAAAAGTAACAGATGCAGGACAACGGATGCATATGTGGCTTTTCTTGGCTGTTGCTTGTTGTTTTGGACTTGACAGGCCACACAAAGTAAGCTGCCAGTGTGTGATCTCCTGGTCATCCCCTCCTCCACCTGCAGCAGCTGCTGAGGTGTATTTATGTGTGTGTCAGTTGCACAGGCACACAGATGAAGTAATGGGCTGCCTGGATGTCAGCAGACAGAGGTAAACCCGTTCAGACTCTGTTCCCTCCAGGGACAGTTTCGTTGTGCGATTTAGCTCAGCAAAGCCGCATGAATTGAAATAAATGGAAAAGGTTGAAGTTTTACAGAAAGCACTTGTGTGTCATGTGTCGCATTTAGAGAGGAGCCTGGCTGGCGAAAGGGGTTTTGTATCCATGACAACAAGGAAGAGCGAGAGCAGCGAATGGGAGTTGGTCCGGTGCATTAGACATTCAAGTCCTTTGGCCAGATCAGAGAGGTGTCTTGTCACATGGGGGGGGGCACATTCGATCGCACTTCTCTTAAATCTAACACACACTGTAATCTGACCAGCTGCCCACTAGGTAAGCTTAAATAAGAGATATACTGTTCCCACAGAGATGTTTGCAAGTGGTGTGAGACAAAAGAGGCTGTGCGGAAGCTGCTGAGAGGCCGGTGGTGAGACAGCCGCAGTCCTGCCGTGGAATTCGGATGATGCGACTCTCTCTCCAGCTTCATGACTTCAGTTTCTGATTGCGACAGTATTTATAAACGTGCCAATGCTCTGGCTGCAAGAAGTCATCTTGAGTTTCACATCTGTCATCCGATCAGGCACCTCGCCGCAAGACTTCACCTTCCCATCTGCTTTTGTTTGTCTGTTTCTTGGTGTGTGTCCAATCCACTGATGAGATATTCACCACCTCCGTCCTCCACCCGACATTGTGAAGTCATATAATAATTTATTGATTTGTCTGTTACCATGACCCCTTCACACTTCCCCCAGCCAGCAGCTGTGCATGCAGGGGCCTCATCACCCTTCACTGCTCCTGCTGCAACATGCAAGGACAATATATGAGGGTGAAGCAAGTGGAACCTGAAAAAGTTTTTTTTGGCACAAAATAAGTCAAAACAAAACTAAACTCCCCAGCAGCATTAGGTTCGGACATCCCTTGTTGCCATTTCTGGGTATTTTCCTTTTTTCACAGACATCTTTACAATTTTATGTTGAGAAACATTAAACAGTTTGTAAATGCACCTTTTTATGCACACTGCTGAGCCGCTCTATTTCTGAGAGCATCTGCTTCTCTGAGGTGCTCTTTTTTATACCCAGTCACATTGCCGACTTGTTGCCAGCTGCCTTTCCTTTCCTGCATTTTGTTGAGCAACTCATGTATGTTTCAGCAGATATGATGCGAGCCGAAATGGGAGCTGTGTTTTTTCAAGACAAGGCCAGCTGTCCTCCTCAAAGTGACAGAACAGCAAAGAACAAAGGCGTCACCACATCCTGAGGATTGATGAATTTGGGCAAATTGATGCTTTCGTTCTCAACCGAGTGGCAGAACTTGCTTTGAGACATGTATTATTAAAGAAGCATCTGGCATTGCTGCACTCATGTTTTTTCTCCTTGCACACCTTCAATCATAACTTTTACATCTGGCTCAAGTGGCCAAGCAAAGAGTGTTGTGTGCGTTAGTATTGTTTGGCAAATGCAATATTGATGCATAATTTAAACAGGCTGGCCACCATTTTCTGTTTCTTTTTTTAGTTTTCTCCCCTTTGTTCTTTGTTGGTTGGTCAACTGTGCTTAAAGTATGGTTTGCCTCGTGGGATTCGAAGACATTAAAGAGTCATGAGGGGAAGGAGAGAAGGAGGAAGGTGCTGATTCAGGCCTCTTGTGTGTGGAATACAAATCCTGCTGTGATTTTTGTCACCAGATTGGCCAGAAATCACTGACAAATGTGTTTACTTGCTTTTTCTGTGATTGCTGGAGAAAAGAAATAATCAAGACTATAATGAGGCAGGCTCATAATCCCTGCACTTGGAGACAGAAACCAGGCTTGCTTGATTAAGACGCTGATTTCCCACCAGGCTCCGGGTCCCCTTTCCCCCTCTTGCCTTCTAAAGTCTTGACTTCACATTTCATATTATTTTAGAGACATTACTGTGGGGTGAATTGATAAAAAGATTGTAGCTCTGTTTTGATATTGTGTTTGCTCATGTTTTTTTTTTTTGCTTTTGCACAACTAAAACTTTTGAGGAACTCAAAACGTTCCAGTCACTCAACATCTGCGTTAGCCATGCTTAGATGCAAGCTTGCATGAAGGTAAAAAAGCAACCTGGAAGCACTTGGTAGGCTAAGGAAAGTGATGAGTTGAATCTTAACAAGCTCAGCTTGCTGCTTTAAATTCCAGCTGTTTTCCTCAGAGGGCCAGTTGATCACAGAAGTTTTAATAGCTACTTCTGCACTACTAGGCTGATTATTGTCCTTTTTATGGAAATCTTCTTAACACTCTGGGGACACCGGCATCGTTGGCGAGGGACCATGCCAGGGACCATGTTGTGTTTAATCATGCATAGCTTTCGAACCATAAAAGATAGAAACTTACTTTTTTTCCCCTCTTGATCGGGAGACTCCGGGCTTTCAGACGGTAGTTCCGGCATCACTGTAGTCCATTCATTGGTGATACAGTGTTGTGTCAAAATAGGTGTTCCAATCAGAGCCTTTGTCTTTGGCGCATGACACGTGTTTGTCCAATCAGAGCCGACAATGCCTCAGGAAACACCTCCAAACAGTGTCAATCACTATGCATCGACGTCATTAGCAGTCGGATAGCTGCCTTCTGTATTTACAAGGCCGATAAATTATGAAAACAACAGCTTTTACGCTAGCATACCATGTGTAATTGCTCAAACAAACATTTGCTTTATTTCAACATAAACGACACGACGGCGTCGTAACAGATGTATAACTTGGTAACGGATACAGTGTGCAGCTGACAGTGATTTTGGAAAGCTGCGGTGCTTCAGTCCCCTTTAGTACCTTTAGTCCTGCTTCAAAATTATAATACTCTTTATTTGAAGCAAAGGAGCCTCATTTACATAGCAGTTTTATGATATTTCAATTCAAAATAAAAAATAAAAAAACCAAGGTATAGGACATTATGAGGCCTTGAAAGGTGGTGTTTATTAGCATTTAAACTAAAAAAATTAAAAAAAAGTCAGGCGAGGTTTATTTCTCCAAAATACCCTTGGTCCCCAGAGGGTTAAAAGTGGAAAAATTGAGGGTCAGCATGCAAAAACAGACAAGATTAAAGTGAACTCACACATCACCTCCTTTGATGCGTCACACCGCCACAGTAGTTTCACACTGTGAAATAGTGGTTCTGGTATTTAGTAGTTTTGGACTAGAAGCCAACGAAGGGCCTGAAACAGTGGAAGAAGAGGCATCTGAAGATGGAGAGGAGGCGGGCAGCTAAAGAAAATTTCAGTCACAGTGTGGGTGTTGGCTTCAGAACTGAGATAGAAAGAGACACTCTGAATTTGGCCCTCCATCTCTCCTTGGTTTTTTGCACCACCTACACATACATTTCCATCCCTTTTTCTTTTACCCTTCCTCCCCTCCCCTCCATCCGCTCTGGTTTCGGGGAAGGCAGAGGCCGCTGGCTGCTGGCAGCCCAGTGCAGCGGAGGTGTGAACCCTCTAATCGTCAGCCATTACTCAGTGGCACTTCCCACACTAATGCTCGACTTAAGCGTGCCACTTTCAGCATGTTAGCATCAATACATCACTATCACATTAATTCTGACAGGTTGGTCAGTAAGATTTTCTTGGATTCTTGTTCAATGCTGCATCCTTTTCTTCTCAGCACAAGGGAGGAATTTTTCACGCTACAGACGTGCGTAGTTTCATCCTTATTGTGCTGAATTTTATATTGGAGTTTTATTGGCTCATATTTATTTTACCATGCAAAGCAAATGCACTTTCCATGTGAGGAACAGAGAAGGAGATATTTTTCTCAGAGACACAAACAGAAAGAAGAGATAATGGGACTTATGAGCTTTTTCCACTTAGCAACTTGAAAGCGATGCAACCTCCAGAACTACAGGCAGGAAGTAATTTGGTTAACTTGCAGTACGGTTGGAGCAGCCCAGCAAGTTTGTCCCAAGTTACAGCGGGGAGCTGAACTGAACTCAGTGGAAGTTTTCTGATCCAGCGTGATGTGTCAGCAGAATTGAGGAAAGTTGTGGGAAAGGAGCAGCTTACGACTGGCGACAGATACTTGTAATGTGAGATGTGTCTGAACATCGCAGAATCTCACCGCTGCAAACTTAGGAACACATCCAAGCACATCAAATAATAATGCCAGAGGATTTTAAAGTTAAAATTCTGCTTTTTAGCCCTGATTCCCAGTTCCACCACCCTCATAACATAACAAACCTTATCTCATGACAGAAAGTGTGCCAAAAAACCTCAGTACTGAATATTTACTACAGACAGTTTTCCATTAACTAGAGAAGGAAATCGGAAGCAATGCTTTGAAAAGCAACAAAAAAGTGACTATTTCTGTATCCTTTGTTCATTTAATTCAAAATAAAGTATCAAAATACAAACAATGATCCAGTTTTTGTTTCTATTATTTGCTATGAATTAAAAAAAGAACCAATGCTGACAAAAAGGGGCCCTGTGGAAAAATCTGGGAGGCATCAACGTCTTATTAAAAAGGGGAAGTTGTTCTAACCAGGAAGTAGAAAAACTGTGGTGAACATCCAAACAGGGAAATACCGGAGCTCCTTTTCAGGAAAAACCTGCGATATCATATTATGTCTCCAAAAAGTTGACTGTTTGCAAGAAACAGTCACATCGCGAGTCACATCATTTTAATCTTTATTGGGTTAGACACAGTTTGCAAAGTTGTTTCCATGCCAAGCAAAAGCAACCTTAAGTTAGCATACATACATACATACATATATATATATATATATATATATATATATATATATATATATATATATATATATATATATATATATATATATATATATACATGTATATATATATATATATATATATATATATATATATATATATATATATATATATATATATATATATATATATATATATATATATGTATATGTATATATATATATTTTTTTTTAATAAAGAAGTCCAGAAGAAAGCTAGCTCTTCAACGGCTCTTTAACTCCAGGCCTTAAAGACACATTGCATAAGTTGTTGACCCTAAAACTCTAATTGTGTTATGTTGTGGCTAACTGTTTTATGTAGTTGCTAACTGTTTAATGTTGTGGCTAATCGTGTTGTACCTTATTGTGTTGTGTTGTGGCTAATTGTGTTGTGTTGTGCCTAATTGTGTTTTGTTGTGGCTAATTGTTTGATGTTGTGGCTAATTGTGTTGTGTTGTGGCTAATTGTGTTGTGTTGTGGCTAATTGTGTTGTGTTGTGCCTAATTGTGTTGTGTTGTGGCTAATTGTGTTGTGTTGTGCCTAATTGTGTTGTGTTGTTGCTAATTGTGTTGTGTTGTGCCTAATTGTGTTTTGTTGTGGCTAATTTTGTTGTGTTGTGGCTAATTGTTTTTTGCTGTGGCTTTTGTTTTACTGTGACATTTCAGGGCCAATGCAGCAAAGAAACACAAGAAGAATAAAGGGGAAAAAGAGAGAAAACAAGAGTTGTGCTAAGATCATCTTTTGCTGGCTGGAGAGAGCTAACAGGTCAGGTTGGATGCAAGATGGAGCCATCGATAAGGGGCCCGTGACGGGGAAAATGGCAAAGGTTCTATAGTCTTTAAGGAGGTGGAAGACCTCCCTATGCATGACCCTCTTTGAGACCCTTTTAAACAGTCTTTTTACTCATGTAATTCCTTTTCACTTGCAGAGGATCAGGGGTAGGAACAAAACCGACATAGTAAGGGCTAAACTTAGAAAAACATACATCACCTGCATGAAGAGGAAAATCCCTGAAGTTGCTGTTAGTTCAGGCATGAAAAAATGATACAGTAAAAGTGTAACCAGTGCCATGGAGACCTGAGAAAAGCTGTATGAGTCAGTGTGTGTAATGTATATTTGAGTATGCCATTTGCTGCCCCTTGTCACACCCCGTCTCTTTTCTGTCAACACGCCACAGTGAAATGCACCACCAACCACTACACCAGCAGCAGGACAGTCCTTGTAAACACTGGTTTGTTTATGTGTGGACAGCAGGTGTTTGATTTTTTCCTCATCTCCACACACATACACACGCATGCAAAAGTACACTGCCCTTAGTTTGAAGGAGCTGTTTGCAGCTTCCACAGTCAGAAGTTTGAATGACAGAAAATCATCGTGGAAAAATACAAACATTGCTTATCCATGCATGAGTCTATCTGTGGTTGCAGAGCATGTATGTATGCGCTTTAGGAGTTGTCTAATGCTTTGATTTTGTGCGTACTACACTCATAGTACAAAATACTATATAAATGTGTTGCATGGGGATATGGAGGAAATGTCATCTCCATCTTTCTTTATCGTCTATCTCCGTCCATCTAAACATCCCTTTATATGCACTTAAATGTGCAACGAAATCAAACTTTACAGTGTCAGAAAAAGGTTTATTATTTTAGTGTAAAATGCTGCTAAAATGGCTCAGTGACGTATATAAACGTCACACAAAGCTATGCCATCATTTGCTAACTTTCCACTTGATTGTACAATGCCTGCTAATCCAAGGCCAATATTGCTTCTTCTTCCAATTGTAGTTGCTGAACAGGGTGCCAGTCTATCGCAGGGCCAACACATAAGGTGTGTTTCCATTACACCTGGAATTGTGCAAAAACTAAATATTCCCCCCTCCCCCCCACAAAAATCGCTAATGGGAACAGCTACAAAAAGTCTCACAAATTGCTAAAAAGTTTTTGTGCTCTCATGAGGTGGTTTTTTAAACGTTTTGATACATATCACAAAAGTGTAATGAAAACACTTTTTTTCGCATTTACGTGTCCCCGGACGTGATGTGGAGGGTCATGACCAGTTCATTTAAAAATGGCGCGGTGCAGAACAAACAACAGCAAATTTCAAACTTTTAGAAAAGAAAATGAGGGAGAAAAACTTCGAAAATCCGTAGCAAATTTTTCTGTAGCAAGTAGAAAACACCAAAATAACGCTACGGGCCTATTTTGCATAAACTGCAATTTTCCTAAATTGTTGCGAGACTGACTTATGAAGCTTGATGCTAATGCCTTAGCCACTGTTCAATGGAAACACTCGCAAATCACAAGTGTTGTTTGTCAAAACTTACAAATATCGCTTTTATTTTGCAAAAGAAATGTACTGGAAACGCAGCTAGACAGACAAACAACCACTCACGCTCATTCCGATAATTTGGCGACACTCTTTTTCCTTGAAAGATTACTTTTCTTGTTTTACTTCAGGTTTTTGTCCCAGTCCTTCCTTTGTGTTTGACCTAACTGATGGAGCCCCATGTTCCTTACCTGTTCAGCCATTGTGTTCACTAACTCCCGTCCTTGCCCTTTTCAGTTTAACAAGCCCATTTTCAAAAGCATTTTTCTCCGAGGTCGCACCTTTTATTGGACTTCAGTTGGTCTTTACCTGCGTCCCCTCTCCTGCTGCTCTAAGTTTGACTATTTCCTGCCCAACTTTATTCTATCCTCGTTTTTTCTTTTGTTGACACGATTTGCCTGTCTGAAGTCTACACTTTTATCTTCTGGGCGCTCACACATCAGTCAGGAGCATGTTTACAACTATGTTGCATCACCATTTCTTTTCATAAACACTTCTTCCTTCCCAAACACCTTTTAAATGTATGAACCTAAGGAGAACCGATTTAGCAACTTTGAAAAGTTCCACCCACCATTGCCTCCAATACCCCCTCTACACACACACACACACACACACACACACACACACACACACACACTCGCATTTTGCAAGTGTTTTCTGTTCTATAAATTCTTCAAGAAGCAAATGTTTTTAGTGTGAGCAGGTGGATTTAGCAACCCAGCAGCAACATTTGTTCACATAAAACTTACTTTCATTGTGTTCTTCTTTAACTGTGCTTTGACTCATTTAAAATGATAATAATAAGTATTTTTTTACATTGTCTCTTACATAGAAACATACAGCTTTCTATAATTCCCCACAGTATCTAAAATGTGCAAATTATTTTCAGTTTTACAATCTTTACTAGAAAAGTTTATCTATTTGTTTGTGGTGAACCTGTTTGAACTGCTGAGAGACTCAGCCTCTCTAATATGCTCTTTTGTTTTAATAAACTTTTTTTGTTGTGATAATTTCCACTATTTCGTTTTGTTGCAGCATTACGCAGCTTCTCCAGTCAGCAGTTAAACTGATCAGAAACGAGTGTTTCTGGTCAATCCCAAAGTTTGACAGAATTTTTTACAATTTCTGCTTTCTTTGGGGCTGTTGTCAAATAAATACAGTTTGTGGTTTTAATTATTTAACAAATCATTGCATGTGATTTTTAACTGCCACATTATAACACGTCTTTAACGCCATGTTCAACAATAAATAAGTTTAAATGTTTTCATCCATTACTGATATTTTTCTCATTATTATAAGCGCTCTTATAGACTTACATTAAAATTCTATAAATCATTTCTTTGAGTGTAGGTTCAATTTAACCTTTGTTTCCAAATCATCTGGTCCTTTTTTCATTACGTCTTTACACCCTGTTCCCTTTTGTATTTTGTTTATTTTTCTGTACGCTTTAACTCATTCCTATCTAAGTATTTATTTCTAAACTATTCATTTAGCTGTTCATTCGATGTCAATAATTTGTTAATTATTTGACAAATTATGTAATTCCATTTTATTTCTAAGTTCATCCTTCTCTTTTTCAAATAAATTATTTAGTTTTTATATAATTGAAACTTATTCCCGTGTTTAAGGCGTTAAAGCCGTTTTAAATCACACTGATATTTGCAGTGGATGAAATTCTGGTGCATAATGTTTAGAGGGAAACAGTAAACAGTGAAAGTTCTCATTGGGTTTGGTTGTTTCAGCCCGACTCGGCTTTTTAGCACCTTCTGGCTTGTCTCTTTGGTTTTATGGCTTACAACTTTATTGTTGTGTATCTCTGCTGAGCACACACTGGGAAACTTGGAGAGCATGGCGGACTATTAGCAGCCAGAAAAACCTGAATTTCCTCTCAGGAGCTGGTAACAGGCTTAGTGCTTTATGCTTTATACAGTAGATGTGTTGCACATCATTGCAACACAATGATATTGTGTCAAATCTGGGGGCCAAAGAGCACTCTTGAAAAGTTATTGCATAGAAATATTGATGGATCGAGTCCCAGCAGCTCATTTTCAGCCCATACCCCCCCTGCGTTATAAAATATCTAGCTGCTTTTACTTCTTCAGTGGGTGAATGGTCATAGATTAATTGTGAAACTGTACTTGTGGTTTCTCTGTCAGGCAGGACCACCATTCCCCACAACATCCAGGTGGTGTGTGTGTTTAAAAAAATAACTTTTACTCGTCCATTAGAACCTACTGCTGCTGCTTCTCAGTCTTGATGAGAAGCGAAGTGGTGCTCAAGGCAGCAGAGACGGCGCTGCTGACGTCTCTGCTGGTGAGAGAGGGAAAGCCCTGCTGGTGAGATGTAAAGAGAGAGAAAGAAAAATGGATTGTTCTGCTGTGTGTATTGTGCTAACAGGCTCCTAGATTGTACAGTTCCCCCTTTGGCAGCTTGTGTCTAGAACCACAAACAGACCGGTCAGAGTGGGATTTAGTAGGAAAAGAAATACATCTAGTTTATACTGTCATCGGTCAAGAGCTACTCATGTTCACTGTTTTATATATGTGGGATCTGTGCAGCATGTATTTGTGTTGGTGTACAAGAGGCAGACTCATGCGCGTGTTTGTTGTGTGAAGTGTGTGTCAGTGCTTTGACTGACACAAGGCGCAGTGCATGTCATGGTGCTGGAAGTCAGGCAATGAGCTGCTTTTTGACTCCATGCATGATACATGAGCAGCTCTCTATAATGAATGCTGCCAGGCCACTCATCTTATTAGCTGAATCCCTGCTTTCCAAAAACTCTCCTCCAAATGACACGCAGAAAAACTGTATTTTTGCTCGGAAGAGGAGGAAAAGCATCTTCCCATGAGACGTCAGGCACATAATAAAGTATGTCATCCCTATTTCAGGGCTTGCTGCGCCGCTGTCGACTATTGTTGACTTGTCTTCAGCTCGCAGGGCATGCTTTCCGAGGCCTAAGAGAGCGGTTCCAGCGAATGTCACGGCTCGTCTTGTTCGCTTTGGGTTTGTTTTCATTCTCCAGCATCAGACGGAGTGTGATGTAAGGTTTGCACGAGTCTGATTGAATTCTAGAAAGCTATTCCTTCAGGAGTCCCTGCTGTGATGTGGTGAGGCGTGCAGACATCTGGGTACATACTGACCACTTTACTGTCTGCGCTCGTCAATAACTCTTTATAAAGATCAATTAGGGCGATCAGTAGTGAGAACGCCGCTGGGGCTGACGTGCCATATTGAGCTGTTTCTCTGTGATGATGTTAACACGGAGCACTTTCCCAAAGAAAGAGTCTCATCCCTTCAGACATTTGACTTCATTAAAGGAGTTTTTTCCTGAAAGTGCAGCAACTTGCCTCTGTGTTATCTGCTTCGTCCATGTTTGAGGACATAGGAGTTCCTACAAGACAGTGACGGCTTCTTTCAAATGTTCCTCACTCACCGTTTTTCCCTTGTGAAATGTCTGCTTAGACATTTTACAGCCTGCCTGATCACATGCGGCTGTTTTCGGTTCATTGTGTCTCATCCACCCTGCTGAAAAGTGCTTTTTACCCTCCGTTTCACTTATCTTTGATGACATAATGAAGGTGTTAGCCAATGGGCTCGCTGGAAGCCGTGCACGGGTCGCATCTAGCTGCTGACACACAGGCCGGTTCCCTGCAAGCTGACCTTTCACCTCCTAACCTTTCTTTCATGCTGATTATTAATCCTACTTACAGAGCACTTCCTGTGTCCCTCCATCGCAAATTAACCTTTCTCTTCTTCTCTCTCCCTCTTCCTCTGTCCCTTTCCTTTCACCCCCCCCCCCCCCTCTTATTCTCCCCCTTTTGCAGCAAATTTGTTCATGTGAAAATTATTGACGATGAGGAGTATGAGAAAAACAAGAACTTCTTCCTGGAGCTGGCTGAGCCTCGCATGGTAGACATGAGTCTGCAGAAAGGTGCAGTACTGAACGCTTTTCTTTCTCTTCCAGCTCTCTTTCTCTCTGACTCGCTCACTTTGTCATTATCTTCTGTTCTTCTGTAGCTCTTCATTCTCCCCTTTGGGCATTTTGTCTATATTCTTCCATCTTTACCGAAACTTTCATCCTTCTACACCCTAAATGTTATCTAAAAATGTGAAAGCAAAGAATTTCTTTCTCATAACTGTTCAATAAAACAAAAAAACAGCTGTAAAGTCAAACAATGCCCATCATAATGACAGTTCCCCCCCCTTTCACGCCATAATCATATGCATAAAAAGAAAACAGGGAGTCTGGGAGTTGCTTTTATGTACTACCTCAAAGGAGCAAATAGTTATTATTATATAAAACCACATTTTGTTTCAACTCATAGCTATTTTTAAACACGTGTGCCTGTCTGGGTAATAAATACAATCAATAAAATAGGATTATTTTAGATTTATTATTTGCAGTATTGCAAGGATCTTTGAAACTGATAGTTTGCATTAAAGTTTGGATTTATATACCTGATTATGAAGCTTATACTCTATACTTGATGGGTAAGTAGAGTAGAGAATCAAACTTTTTTTTTATTGTTTGTTTTCTTTATTTGCAGTATTATTAGCTGAAGTTTGTTAGGACGACTGATGCTTTTTAAGTTTTGGCAACTGTTATTGTTTATTTAATACATCCTTATATTTGTAGACATTTCACAATTTAACACAAGGCTGCAGGGTGTGAAGAAAGCATAGAGTAAATAGCATTTCTGTTGAAATGGTATAAATACCCAAATAATTAAAAACATGAAGAGTATATGGTCCTGATCTCAGGTGTGTTCATGAAGGCTGCCTGATATTTAGCTTATATTATCCAAGAAGAAGAACCGCTGATTAAGATTTGTTTGACACCTTTACGTAGAACTACAGAAGCCACAAGCAGCCCCGTTTACATGTTTTAGCACTGTTATCTTGTCATAATCGGATCGTTTATTTTATCTCAACAAAAATAACTTCACTGTCTTGGGATTAAGTATGTTCAAAGCGGGGTTACAAGATTATTGGAGCTGTTCCTAGTCCATCACAGAGCATTCAGTCAGACTTACAATCTCTCCCACCGAGAATTTAGACTCAAATCAGCCAAACATCTTGTCTTTGGACTGTGGGAAGAAGCTAGGAAAGAAACCATGCGAATATGGGGAGAATTCCACACAAGTTCCCCACAGAAACCCACTTCTTGTTAATATACAGTATAAGAATTATAAAAGTATGAAAAGTTTAGTCAGTTTGTCATTTTCTGACCCATTTAGTCCAATTAAGGGTTGCAGGGAAGCTGGAGTCTATCCCAGCAGTCGTTGGGCGAGAAGCAGGGTACACCAGTCCATCACAGGGCCACACAGAGAGACAAACACCCATTCACACACACACACTCACTCCTCACCCCAGCTATAGCTTGAACCAGCGACCTTCTTGCTGTGAAGCCGCTGTGCCACCGTGCAGCCCTGAAAAATGTTGTATTTACATTAATACATTTTCTTGGATTTTTGTTTGTTTGTTTGTGGTGTACTGGAAGCAGTGCTGGTTTCCAGTCTAACTGCTGCAGAAATGTAGGATCTGCAGCTGGTCCTAGCAGTCTGTCGCTGATAAGGAGCTCTGCAGCGCTGTCGGTGTTCAGGAAGGGTGTGGAGCTGCAGAGAGGGCGACTGTGCTTCAACGTGGATGAGAGCTTAGCCATTATCTTCTAATCTCCCCATGCCTCAACTGGTGGGTCCAAGTACTGAGCTGTTCTGTACTGGGATGCCTCAGGGTAGTCAAGACAGCAGCGGACACAAGCTGACATCAGATGTTCATCACTGATCAATACATTTGATTTTATGTCTGTAAAATCTGACAAAGGCTGAGATTGTAACATGTGTCAGTATTCAGTTTTATCAATCAGTCATTAATACATATTACAAAAATACACCATGATTGTAGCCCCTCCCCAGCCGTCACAAGGTCGGTTTTAGTCATTGAAATCAGGCGTAACATCGTAACCACTTAATTCTAAACCCACCTTAATCTTCTCATATCTCACAAAAAAAAGCTCTGTTTTCTCAAGACGATCAGATAAATGATCACAGTATCTTGAAAAAAAAATTAAAAACAGTCCTTGTTATCCCGAGATGACCATTAAAAATGGAATAATAGTCCAGCACAGTTGCTTTCTGCTTGTGCAGATAATAAAAACTTTAGAATGCCATTTTTGTAATAAATTGTTGCTTAGTTTACAATGAAAAGTTGAGTTGCTTTTAGCTTAAGTTTTTTTTTCTTTTTTTTTTTTTTAATATTTATTTAGTTTATTTATTTATTACAATTTACCTCAGGGAATAAACAAAATATTATAAATTTCCACTCATTACTTGCTGATTTTTGATCTGTTTATTATACGAGCTTATTAAAAAGTTAACTTTTCCAAACATGAGAGTGAAAAACCTGCCTGTGCAACTAATGAGAGCGCAGACAAGGAGACAATCTTTTATCTTTTTAAAATGCAAGAGGTAATGAATGTTTGATCAAGGTAATAAATGTTTTATATATATGATGAAGAGGTAATGAAAAAGCTTTTCTGTATTATTTCACATGCAGGATTCTATTTTATGAATGTGCCTGCACTAATTAACCCACTTTGATTCCATATTAAAACACAGGCCAGGACTAAAGGCTTATATATACAGTATTGTTACTGTAGTAGGAGCTACTTTATCACTGTGACATGAATGATCATTTCCTATATGATTTTCCTTTATATTCCCGTGATTATATTGTTGTTTATAACCACAGATTTGGGGCTGATTAGGTTTGTTTTTCTTCTTATTAAAGCCAAACCAGAGAGGCAGAATTGATGAATATTCTATGAGAGCCTTTGTTTCATTAGACTTTTCTTCATGTGTAACATCCTTGCTCCATTTTCTTTGCTGCCTTTGCAACAACAGAAGTCCATGACAACAACAACAACAAACTTAACTCTTATTTATCTAACATTTCTCTATACACACGCTAAAACCAGCAGTGAAAAAAAGAATTGTCTGATCTTATTTCAAGCCTCTGATCTGTCTTGTGATTTCTTACTAACAGTTGCGTCAGTCGTTGCAACTTTTTTAGCTCTCTTTATGTGTTTGGAGGCGGAGAAAAGATTCTGGCGGATGGGAGTGAGTCCCAGGCTGGCAGGCCTGACTTTGGACAGTGTGTGAGTAATGAAAGCAATCAAGCCAGCAGTCACCGCGACCTGTCAGTCTGGAGTTGTTTACTGCCAGCTCTGGCAATGCCCTTCTCTAACTTCTATTGAAGTGGTCAATACCATTAGCACCTCGAGTGCGCTGGCCATGGGAGCCACTACACTTCTGCTGCTGCTGCACAGTCTGAGGAAGTCACTTCTCAGTTCCACATGGACAGTACAGGATTTTGTGTGGGTGAGAATTAGTGTGTTGGCAGATTACCTGTCGTCGACCAGACAAGAACCACTATGCAGGCTTTCAAGTTGCACCTGACTCTTCATTAGATGGACTACTCAGACCAGTTCCCTCCGTTTAGGTATGAAAGGAGTCGGCTGTGTGCTTGGTTCGTGTTTGCTGAGATTGCTCAGAAGGATTATTCAGGTTTTCCCAGCAAACAGTGGAGCAGTTTATTATGGACAGAGAACTTCGAAGCCAAAAATGATCAAATAACAAAGCAAGCGCAGCATTTTACATCCGACAGAGTTTTTGTTGTTGTTTGTTCTTTCTGGTTGTTTTTGACACACACATCCTGCAATTACACAGAAATATTTGAGCCTGGGAGTGAAAGAACTGGCGAGGGGAAGGGGGAGATTTAGACTGATAAGTGGCTCTGACTGGTTGCTTTCCTTCTAGCACAGCAGATTGTTACTAATTGTGTCAGGAACACAAGGGCAGACTATTAAAGATTATTCATCTACTGCTTTGTTACAAATTACAAAAGTTATGTACATATTTTTCTGGACTACTGGAGTGAAATGCTGTGCAGTTCTGGGAATTTGATCCATTTCATCTCTTTTCATCCACTGACTGCCGCTATTAGAATCACAACCTCTATGTGAGACTAACGCGGTATACACTAGAGCTGTGATGATATGCTTTTGTCCCGAGTCGATTGATTCCGATTTTTTGGGTGCCAATTCGATTTCAATTGTGATTCTCAGAATTCTTTGATATTGCTAATTATAGTAGATTAAAAAAAAAAAAAAAAATGCTTCTCAATTTTCTTGATTTCAATTGGGGAAAAACAACGCAGTAGCCAGATCATCATTCAGCTGCTATAATGCCCAAGAAGACAAGTTAAAAGATCAATAAAAACAATAAAAATGACAAAAATGTTGTAATGTATTGTTTTTATTTATTTGAAAAAAAAAAAAAGATTTTTTTTTTTAACAAAAAAAAAAAAAAAATCTATTTTAAAATTGTGAAGCAAAAAAAATCCTGATTTTTGATTTTTCAATTCGATTTTCCCATCCCTAGTATACACTGATCAGACATAACATTGAAACCATTGTCAGGTAGTGTAAGACACATTTTTTATCTTTTAAAATGCAGTGATCTGCTGAGAAAACCTACAACCTGGCATTCACCTACCACTGTATGGTCCCTAACGTAGCCGCCTAGCCCAGCAGGATAACTGTAGTTTCTGCTCATAAAGGGCTAAAAAGAACACAACAATGAGTCCAAGGTGCTGATCTGGGCTCCAAACTGATTGACAGTAATCTTATGGACTATGATAGCATCCAGTTGTGTTTATGTTTACATTGTTAGCAAATGTCTGTGTCTTTTGCACACTTATTTGACATGTGACTCAATGCAGCTTAGAGTTTATAAAGATGAACATTTTCATTTCATATGCGTTCAGTCAACAAGATGCTGAGTCTCATAATTCTTTGATTCTTTGGATTTTCATTAAACCCAGCAGCCTTTAAGTGACCAAACACTGAAAGGTAAACCTGGCGTCTATACTGCCATGCAAAGCATGCCTGTGTCCTTGCTTTGTGTCAGAGTGAGCCTGCAGCATGACACAGACTGTACAACAGGACCTCATAAATACTAATCAATTTAAAAACAGGACAGCAGACCAATCAGCCTGTTCATGTAAAGTGTGACACATTGAGCGATGATCTCTGAACAAGAGTTCATGTCATTGTGTAAGCAATTATCCAGCTTACGTGTCCTTCAGTCAGTCGCCTTATCCAATTCTGCCCTCTGACATCTTTGTTAGATAAAAACTCTGCTGATAAGATCATTTTTTATTGCATTATCCTGTTTTATTTAGCCTTAAAAAACAAGTGGTCTAATAGTAGCTATGGTGATATATAAATATTTTCCACTATTACTTAATTAATTGTGATAGTCTGTTGAAAGTCTTCAATTTGTTGCTGACCGTCATGTTACCTTCAGAGAAAACTGGTTTCATGTGATGTTCACTTTTACGTGATCATGAGAGATTTATTCTTGGACGCTGCACGCTAATTTTCTGGCAATAGAGCTGTTTGTTCTGTTGAAAAAGCAAAGTAACACTGAAATCTTTTCTCCAAGGATGAGATGATTTTGCTTTTATTCAAACTGGCATCAGTAAGAACTTGCTCTGGCATATGGCTTTGCTGGTAGCACTTTGTTGCTCTAATTGGTTCAAATTGGTACATGACAGACAGATGGGTCATGCAGTCATTTGGGAAGCAGCTTTGGCTAATGTTTGGTCTGTATTTTCTAGATAGTTTTGCTTAACAAATTGGTTGTATTACACGTTTAAAGAAAAAGCTGGAGCCCACCTTCCCTCACACACGTCCGTCTGGAGACATTCAACCTGAACTTGTGTGGAAATTGTAAAAACAGCAACGCTGTAAACGTAATGGTGGAGTCGTGAAATGATATATCGTTCTCATTGGACTATCATAAGAGTTCAAAATAGTGATAGTAATCTATTTTGGCCTTTACCATCCCCTTTTTGAACCCTGGCTGAGTAAGCAACAGTGTTGCGTTATGTACTGAGCGTCACTCAGAAGTTAAAAACAATGTATTTTGATTGCAAATGCAGCTCTTACAATCATCTGTGTGTTCAACTAAACTGATAGAGCAAATTATTGACCTTGGAGTCTTTTTTTTTTCTTTTTTTTTCATCCTGAGGCAGAAAATTGTCACAGAAATGTCAGAAGTTCTTGTACTTGACCAAAGCGATAAGAATGTAGAGATAAAGGAAAAAGATGAAGGGAAGGACAGAGGACAGAAGAGGCTGGTGTAACGTTTTAGGAAAAAAAAGCCCCGTGGATAGGAGGAGGGGGTGGAAAGTGCTGGGTAGACCTTCAAATGACACTGCAAAAAGTGTGCTACAAAGCACTGCTTGGCAGCGTCATCAGTCATGTATGGTGGTGTGTAAGGGTGGCTTGTGTGTTGTTTGCTTGTGTGCTTAAGGAGCAACCCATAAGTGAGAATCCTCTGCATTAGAATGCATGTCTGTGTTTGTGTGTCTGTGTGAGTCTGTTGGATTAATACCCATCTCTCCTTGAGGTAATCCATCTCCCACCCTGCCACTTTCCATTCGAATCATGCCTGGTGTTGGGTAACGTGCCACCCATCAGCCATCTTGCCCGGAGTGAACTCTCATGGCATGTAAGGGCACTTCACATGCTGTTGTTTGAGCTTGGCCGCGCTCGTCTTGCTGTCTTACTTCACACATTCATTCATCGCAACCAAATGAGCAGCAAATTAAAGAATGGAGGGATGCGGCTGCTGCGCGCGCGCACACACACACACACACACAATGTACACACACACATACATACACACACCCTTGTATTTTAAACAAATGAAAAAATAAATATTGGAAAATCTAAAAACTTTTTGAAACATTTATTTTTTAACATGTATAAAATAGACTATAGAATCAAATACTGGAAAATGAGTGAGAAGAAGTATAACTTGTAAACTCCCATTTGTCTTAAATATTTCATATCAATGATAAGCTTTGTTGTTTATGTGTATGCATATACATATATATATATATATATATATATATATATATATATATATATATATATATATATATATATATATATATATATATATATATATATATATCGTCTATATATATATATCGTTTTGCTCACATGTTGCAGCTTGCATATATGCATATATATATATATATATATATATATATATATATATATATATATATATATATATATATATATATATATATATATATATATATATATATATATATATATATATATATATATATATGCATATATGCAAGCTGCAACATGTGAGCAAAAAACCCAAGCTGGAGATACCAACATCTCTTTTCTCTTTCTTTATGTCAGTTTCCTTTTTACACAGGATAACTGCAGTTTAGCTAGCAAATGTTCAGCAAGTCTATCTATCCAATCTAACTTTATCTGATGAGGAAGCCAGTGTTCATAAAACAGACACAACAATTTTACATATTACTTAACATCATAAACGGCAACAGGTCTAGATGAGAAAATGGTTGGAAGCGTTAAGATGTTGTTGAAACAGGTTCTGTTTCCCAGAAAGAGCTGGGGATGGAATATTTTCTGTTGCTTGAAATACTGATGAACAGCTGCAAGCTAATGTTAGCCTTAAGGAGCAGAATGTTAATCATTGCTACTCTCAGACGCTGTCAGTATCCAGATTTTAATTCCAATCAAAATACAACCTGTTTGATATTATCAGGGCAGCCCAATGAGTTTGGCGTAAGACTGAATCTGTGAACTCCTGCCAGATGGCAGATACTTGCCAAATACTCGGAGCCAAACATCATTACCAACCGAGTTCTAGGATTAGATTTGAGAGCTGAAATGGGCCAAAATTAAGTGTGGGGTCAGCATAAGGGGTTCAAACGGATGATGCTTTGATATAATGTGTGTGTGTGTGTGAATGTGTGTATGTGTATGTTAGCGGTGGGAGGGGGGATAATACAGCTCTCAGCTTTCACTGTCTGGTAAAACCTCTGATAGTTTTTCCTAATGAGCCTCATGATATCATGCAAGGAGAGTTATGTAAGAAAGGGAAAAATCTCTGCTGATCCAGATTGTAAACGATGGTCTCCAGTTCTGACTGTTTGTCATGTCAGATATAATGTGATGTCTTCACTACAGCTGTCAAGTCAAAGAAGAGCAATACAGAAAACTCACTATGCTGACTGTCTGAAACACACAAACAAGACATGCAAAGTGTCGAACAAGTCTTTTTACAATTTAAAAAAGTATTCTAAAGGCAAGTGATAAAATCAAGGTTCTTCCATCAGTGATTATGTTCATCCGCAGAATGCCTTATAACCGTCTAATGTACCAATCCGAGTGGTTGAATCCGCTTATACCATGGTCCCACACAGTAAACATTTCATCATAAATGTTTATTTCTTTTTACAAAACTTGATAAATATGCTAAAGTACAGGAACTGTTTTATGTTGGCCTCGATGTTCTTTTTATGCTAAACAAGCCACAGCGAGTTTCTCTCATTCGCCTGTCAAAAGCCAGCTGATCTGAACCAGTTGAACAGCACGTTGCTATGGTGACGCATGTAATGGAGTGATGTAGCAGAAATTTAACTTGCCGAACTATGTGTGTGTATGTAAGAAAATAATGCACATCAGATGGCATTAGAATAACCGTGGTATAACAAAGTTTAAACTGATATTTCAGGTATCCTTTTAAAGAACTTCTGTTGAACAAAACCAAGCGGAAACCTCCGGTTGTGGTTAAAAATGAAGCCATATGATTGCCAAAAATTGCAGTTCACGCCTCATCCACTAGGGGCTCCAAAAAAGAGCAAATCCCCATAAAGTCCCATGTTAAAAAGGGTAACTTCACAGAATAAAGAAACATGTTTACAACCTGGTAAGAAAATACATTTTAGGTCAAATAGGTCAAGTTTGCCTTCATGACAACTGTGGAGGGAGTGCAAACTCCTTCGTTAGGAAGTAATTTTATCTCGAAACTCTGCATAATTTGGGGTGTGTCCTTTTCATCGACAGGTAGTCGATATCCCACTGCAAGAAGGCTGAGTGTAGCACAACCGTGGTTTTTAGCTGGTTAATAGCGTGATGTAGCTTTAGCCCACCTACCTCCATTAGCTGCTTAGCTTCTATTGGCTTTGGGTAAGAGCGGTTTATTCTCAGCTACAGGCAGGCCAGAGTTTGATAGATGTCAATGATCCACCCCTACGTTCACAACCTGACTCTCAGCTCTCCTCTTTGCCCATTTTTACATTTTTCGGGAAATGTGGCATGCATGATGCTGTCAAGATGGCGACTGTAGGAACAGCCCAATGAGCTTCAATTCAGCCCTTCAGAAGCCTACGGGAGATGTCACGGAGACTCCGTCCCTCTTTTATATGCAGTGTGTGAACAAAACCCTAATGGCTGCTCCTAAAGAAAATGCATGATGTGTATTGTGGTTCATTGAAACAAATCCGGATGCACAAAGTCAACAAACCTGCTTTAATATTTATTGGAGATGTTTATCATCAAATCACTGTTTGTGTCCAAGAAATGTATGGAGACAGGGACAGTGATGGATAAATGGAGGAGTTGACGACTAAAAACATCAGAGGAAAACAGATATAAAGGTGTGTCAAATGAGGCCAAAACAAAAATACTTACATATCTGTTCCTCCTTTTGTGATGATTTCCAGAGAATTATCTATTCGCTTGTTTTTTTGATGAATCTCTTAAATTGTAGAGACTTTTTGAAAAACCTGTGTGTCAAACAGAATATCAACAAGCCCAAATATTGTTTAAAGCTAAAAATGATCTTTTAACAAAAAGTATACAGAAATGATTAACTATTCATAATGGGGTTCATAACTTACAAGGGAAAATTAGCCTTAATATTCCCCCTCAAGTTGTACAACCAGAATCACCCTGGAAATGAAGCAGCGTCTTAAGATGAAACACTTTAAAGTACAAGAGTTTTATCAGTATATTGTTTTCTGTTTATTTCAATCTATTTATAATGGTTGGTTGGTTTTTCATTTGTACATGCACTCTTTTTAATTTGTACATATATATATATATATTTGTATATATATATATATATATATATACATATATATATATATATATATATATATATATATATATATATATATATATATATATATATATATATATATATATATATATATATATATAAAATAGGTCAATGAAAATTTGATTTAGATGCAAGTAACAGGTACCTTACCAGCTATAAACTACAAAGCTTATTATTGATATGTATTAAGACAAATGGGAGTTTACAAGTTATCTTCTTCTTCTCACTCTTTTTCCAATATGTATTTGGCTCTATAGTTAGTCTGTTTTATTCATGTTAGAATTAAATGTTTTAAAAAAGTTTTTAGATTTTTCAATATTTATTTTTTCATTTGTTTAAAATACAAGAGTTGTTAACTGTTAACATCAATAGGATTTTATCCTTCATGTTTCTGCGAAGGGGAGCTTAACAGATAACCACAGCAGTGCAGTGTTCAATTTTGATTAAACTTTCAAAAGGCAGCGTTTGAAGACGAGACCTCCACCTGGCTGTCCAAAGAGGTCAGGTTGTGGTTTGAATCACGCCTTCCTCATGAGTGAGCCCGAATCAAGAAACTCTTTATGATTTTGGAATATATTTATCCAACTTCTCTGAGTAGATAGAAATCACCGAAATAGAGATGCACTGAAAGGTAGAACCACAAGGAATATGAGGAATAAGAGCTTAAATTGGGGCCTCCTTCTTCAAACATTGTGGTTCAGATATGTGGTTTACTGCAGTGCACGAAAATGAAAGTAACCATTTGAGATGCCATGTGAACCATGTTTCCCCCATGAATCCACAAAGTATTATGCCTCCTATTTCCAGTGTGATAGAAACAAGAGCACACAACTACTGAAGTTAAAGCTCTCTGATAAGGTCAAGGGCTGCATAAACCTCTGAGTCTTAGCGTTCCCTTAAAAGCCAGGTAATGTCACTTTGTCCGCAGTTAGTCTGCGTTTGACCTCTTTTGCATCTTCAGAACAGGAAAATATGTATGCTTAAATATTCTTTTAATTTCCCCAAACTTTAATCAGGCTTGGAATAATTCTTTACTCCTACTATAAAGCAAACTCTTTTAATGTATTTAATATGCAAATATATGCCTCCACACAAGCATACAATTCAACATATATATTCAAATTTCATTTTCCCATCTGCAAGTTCTTTCATGTAAACATGTACACAGTTCTTTTTACATTTGCAGGAAATTATTAGAAAATTACATAACATGTTAATTGAAGCCTTGCCATGAACATCTGTGAAATTGAATGCTAAAACTTTTGACAGATTACATAACTGGGTGGGTTTGTCTGTTTTTGGTTAATTCGGTTTAGCAAAGCTCTGAGAATGTAATTCTGTCTAATGCATAAATGCAAAAATCCTTTGAGTCCAGCTTGTTTGCCCATAAATGTTTCTGAAACAGAGAGAATAGGATTAATTTAAAGGCAGGTTAGCTTCATCTGTGTAACTTCTGTAACAGCAGATGTAACCCATTTAGACCTGATGAACCATGCAGTCAGGGCCGTTCAGGTAACAGTACTTTAATAACATTTTAAAAGCTTGTTACTAACACTGGATCAGTTTGCTAACCTAAATTAGTAAAAACTAATGGTGCTTGTTAACTTCATGCATCTAACTAACCCAAATAATTACATTTAATGTGTTTTATACACAAGTTTATAATTACCTTTACTGTCTTATTTAAGTTAGACCAGAAAGCACCCATAAATTAAATGTGATTTTCAAAATGTCTGAAAACAATACATGAAATTGATGGCAAAGAATAGTTTATAGCTGAAAACTGTGTTTAAAACGTCCATTTAGATGCCTTCTTGATGTGAAATTTGACCAAGTTAAATTCCCTCCAGATTATAATCTACAGTCTAGATTGAATAAAACACGAACATTACCCAGGTGCTTCATCTGTTTCAGGCGTTGAACTGCTCAATCCTGAGCCTGGTGGAAGCCTAAATGACTGGGATTGAACCAATTAGCTGCCTAATTGGACCGAGATAGACTCAGTTTTCTTATCACCGGCTCCAGCAACCATTACAGATGGGATCTGTCAGGGGATTAGCCAAGAGGTCAAAGTGGAAGTATTGAATGTTTAGGCAACCTCACGGTTACTGACAGAGATATTGCGTACTAGAAATGCACAATATACAACAAATATTTATGATACATGCAGATGTTTGATTGATTTTATGCTAGTTTTACTAAACTTCAATGCTTTAAAATGTGTAAAGGTAATTTTTTTATTTCCTTGTTATCAATTTGTATGTTCACTTGAAGAAAAGTCTGTAAAATTGGGACCACATGTACTGTAAAACTTAATGGAATTTTCTGCCTAAACTTTTAATAGTATTTTTAGATTTTGTTTTTTGTTTTTTTGTTTTGCTTTGTTTTGTTTTTTATCCATTGGGGAGAAGAATTTTTCTCAAGGCTAAACAACATAGACTGGTGTTTTGGAGTTATCTGAGATTAATTTTCTGCTCTTGAAATTCATCTATTGAACTTGACACAATATTAGTATCATAATCGTGGCAAGACGACATATCTGTAGGGATGAATAAGACCATTTTTTGCAGCCGTGGGGTGGTAGAAAATCACTTATCCATTTATTTTTACACAGAACAATCCACAACTGCCAAGTTTCCCCTGAGCAGACCAACCAATCTGCTAGGGAGCACCTCCAATATACACCATAGAGGCACCACCCTCTCAATTCAACAAACCAATCACAACAGATTTCAGAAAATAATTAATCAACAGAATCATTTCTAATATATAATCAATTGGGAAACATCTCACAGTCAATAATCCAGCACATGAATTGATAATTCACACAGGTTCCTATTAACATTTATACAGGTCCCAATGTTAATCTTTTATCCCCCTAATCACTTCCAATCAGTTACTCAATAAAGGACAAGGTTTTCTGTGTATCTCTGCTTCAAAACACCAGATGAAGCAGCAAAAAAGTGAAGCCTATGCAAAAGTGCCAAAAATTGCAGTTTACCCGTCATCCACCAGAGGCTCCAAAACAAAGCAAATCCCCACAGAGTCCCTTGGTTAAAAAGACCAACTTCACAGCTGAAATAAACTTGCCTGGTACAAACATCCATTTTAGGTTTAATAGGTCAGGTTTACCTTCATGACATTTCTTGGGGGGGGGGGGGTATTTCCTCCGTTTAGAAGTAATTTAATATTATAACTCAGCATAATTTGTCCTTTTGATTGATAGGTGACTAATATCCCACTGAAAGATGGCAGAGTGTTATCATACAGTTGTTGGAGAAAACTAAAGTTAGATCCTACTTCTGGTTGGCTCTCATTCAAATTCTTTGCTTTTTGCCCCCGAAACCTTTTCCTGGAAAACTATCGATCACATCATGCCTGTATTAAACAATACAGCCTTGGTATCAATGCTATTGATATTTGGATTGATTCATCCAGCACCATCAGCTATTTTGTTCAGTGTTGAGTCATTCTGTAAATAAAACAAGGGATATGCAGTGAATATGCAGAATTTTCCATTTTTGGACTAAAGGAAGTGTCCGTACGTTTAACTGTATATTGTCCTGCTAATTTTCTGCCAGGACCCGTTTTTCTATGGACATTTTTCTTAGAGGGTAGTTTATTTTGAGAGTACGGGCATTCAGGACCTCAGAGGATGATACATTTAAGCACCTTTTAATATGTCTTAAAAATATGATTTCATGTACTGTCATGTATTTGCTTAAGTGTTTGGAGTGAATACATTTTCATTTCTTTTTTTATTGTACTGTTTAACAATCCACTGCATGCAGTGATGCTTCTGCTTCCCTTCGTTCAACTTCTCTGGGATAAGTATGAGGATTAATTATTTGTTTAATTTAAGCAAACATAAAGAGATTTAGATGCAGCAGCTCTTACAAGGACAAGAAGAAAGAGGTAATCTATGGTGTTTAAGCCATTTGCTGATCAAATGACACATTTGTGTTCTCAAATTGAGGATTATGCAAACCTAAAATGTACTTCAACAAGGGCATATGCCATCATACATGTAATTACACCACAGAACCCCCCATTAAGCAATTGGTTAGTACCCTAGCTAATGACTCACAGGAGTCACTAATCTACTAATATCTGCCATTTTAGTCACGTACTGGTGCTTTTGCCATCAGCTGTCCTGTGGCTCACAGAGTTGTGCCCTTGTTTTGGTGACTGCCAACAAAATGGAGGCCTTATTGAGTGAGCGATGGGGCACAGCTGTTGCTCCCTGCAGGAGTAGCAACCTCACTACCTGCTGACTAATGAGTCACAGAAGTGACCCTAAAACCCCAGCCTGTTTCATCAACACAGCTCACTTTCTCTTGTAGAAAAGCAGAAAGTAATGGTGGATAGATGGTGAGTTTGGATGGACTTAAGGCACTGGTAAAGGTATCTGGAATTAGCTGTGTCATGGAGGTGTCAGAAGGTATCTGTTAAGTTTTACACGCTGCAAATGAAAGTATTCAGCCTATTTTGCATGGGAGAAATACAGTTGTGGTATCATGTTTAGCATGAAAAGTGTTGATATGCGTTACTTTCAGACACTGATGCAGCTTTCATCTATCTGTTAAGCTAACTGGATCAAGGGTTTAGTGTTTATGACTGAAGCTAATTAGCTTAATTAGCTCTTAAAAAGTTTTAAATAAATAAACAAAAGGTCAAAGACATGCATATGTGTTTAAAATATTTTGCCAAACCTTTTGCACGTTTTCCCTGTCTTTAGTTAAATGATAGCTGTAATGCTAAGCAGCCAATGTGAACTGTAGCATGCGACATAGCACAAACACTGGAAAAAGTAGCTGTTTCCCTATAAAATCTTCCATCTGGCAGTGTAAAAGTGTAAAACAGCCATTTTTAGGAAGTAATCTTCATGCATTTTTGTCTCAGTTGCAGTCAGATGATAAGAATTAAGGAGGGTTGCAACAGAGCAGAGCGCCTGCTAAATGGTTATTCATTTTGGCAGTTTGAGTATATACGTATCCTTACATTACTGTCAGCCTTCATTTCATAACTTTTGGCAAGGCAGACATTATTTTGAATCATAATACTGGCACATTCACCATCTTTTCATATGCTAGCGTTAACAGGGACAACAAAGAAGTGCGTCATGAGCTTCAGTCAAAACTACAAATTCACTCAAGTCAACACAGATACCTCAGTTCATCTCAGTTTGCAAGCCAGTTACCAGTATAACACTGGTGCTGCAAAACAATGTGTTTTCTGTATTATTTTGGTTTGGTGTGATGCCACGTTTGACTTCAGATACAAATAAAGTCTTTTATTACTATTAAAAAAAAGAAGAGCAGATTGTAAGCTAAATTAGGATTTACACTGTATGACAGTGTGTGGTTTAAATAAAGACATCAGCGGATGCCCTTTAAAGAGGATTACATAATCTGCTGATAAAATTTAAGGCAACCTTTTTCAGTAGTTGTATAAATTGTATTCATTTAGTTGTATAAAAATAGCATAAAGCAGGGGGATATTTTAACATTACTTTTCCCAAATATGTTTTCTACCATATCCACCTTCTTCTTTGTTTATGGCTCACTTACACTAGCTGTTTACTGTTTTCTGCTTAACCACTAACAATTCTGTGTTGAGCTGTATTTCAGTGAGTGTCCATTAATATTTCCATCATAGTTAAATAGTTCATTTAAGTTCAATACCACACGTAACTCTGAACTTTCTTTTCGTTTTAGGAAAATTAATCAAAGCGACACAAATCATTTGTTGCATATACACCAAAATCATTAATAGAAATAATACAAAACTGTAATTAAATAAAAAAAAAACACTTGTTCGTATGCAACTAACTGTCAAGTTAAATTTCTTGATCATGAAAGCAACTCCTGTCAGAAAAACAATGCAATACACTTGGTTGAAGTACAAAAATAGAGTCAATTAGTGACAACTGAGCGCTTAGTGTTGTGATGCAAGTCTGCCTCTAAATGACTACATGACATCTGAGCAGAGAGATCAAGCTCAGAGCTTCACTGATGCACCATTTTATGTTGCTTTAATTGCCAAGGATCTGTGCTGCACATTGCACACCTGGCTTATGAGCTTGCATCAGTCCAAAAAGGACTCTTAAATCTGTTAAAATCCCACTCAATTGTGAGCAGTTCTCTGCATTTTCAGTTTCTATGCAACGTGCAAAAGACTCCGTTTGAATACAGATGACACAGTTAATATTGAAATCTTAGAGGGATTGCCAGAATATGTCAAGAGACTTACAAAATTAGATTGGTGCGGCACTGATGGTATTCCCCAAGCAAGAAGTGGATTTAAGTAAAGATTATTAGATAATCAGCAATTACGCCCCAAGGACTGTGTCACAGGTGACCTGCGAGGTTTAGTCTGGGAGTGTGGATGCCGGTTTGCGTAAGTCTGTTTTGGCCCATGTGTTTAAGTGGAAAATCTAAAGAAGTGTGTTCTTGTTTTTCACCCTAATAAGCCGCATGTGCAGAAGACTTGTGCTTGTACATAATGTGTATATGCTTTTCTTTCTCCCCAGCTTATCTGTGCCATCCCTCTCAAAGCCTATGTATTGAACTTGGCTTAGAATTTACAGTCAGGGATGCAGCCAGATGAATGTTCACCTCCCAGTATGCTCCACCAGCCGTGGCACAAATGTCACGACTCAGAGGGCCTTCGGTTGCCTCAGTACCACAGAGAAATCACACTGGCACGGATGAATAGATTTAATTCACTCCTCCCAGTCCAGCAGTATTCATGCATTTGCTGGGCCTGACTTCATTAATGCTCTGCTTCTGTCTTGGGTCATAAAGAGGAATATCAGAGGCTGACATGAAAGTGATTATGAGGAGTTAATGAACTTTATATATAACTAGATTCTTTTTATGGAATTTGTCCATTCATAAGGAGTAAACTTGTTATTGCATCCTTAAGGGTCCATTCCTGGTCGATTCGATGAACGTGTCTGATTAGTTTCTACAGAAGAAATAATTGAATAGTGACTGTCAGTCAGCCTTCATTTGAAAGCCAAATTGTACTCCATCATGTAAGCTTAGAAACTGTGTAATACATCATTATGTGTTGTCATAGTGACAACATCCATTTTCTAAGATATTTAAAAGGTAAATGTCTTGGGGTTTTTTTTTAGATATGCCCATTATTTGCACCACAAAAAAAAGTATTCCTGCTTTGCCAGAGCCGATCTAACTGTCAAAGCAGCGGTGATTGCATCAACATGCAATTAAATGTTAATTCAGTGATGCAGTATTATTGTAAGAAACACTGCATACCATCTCCTTTAATTATCCATGATTGTGATTATAACCTTGCATATTTTCTCTGTGTTCTCATCTTCATGCACACTGTTTGCCCAACGATCCATCAATCAACACAACTGCAGTGTACATTTACAGCACCTCCTTCCGAGCGGGGCGTGTGCTGTGATTACTGTGGTGCTGTACTGTTCTGTACTTGGTGGACGATGCAAGGTGCTCAGCATCATGCCAAGCACATAGGAGGGTTGCAGTGGACAGGAAATGACAATGGAAGGTTTCTGTGTTGTTATGAAATGAGATTCATCCCTCTTCTTTCAGTCGTCATGGTCCTGCCATTGAGAAAACATGTTTCAATCCCTCAGTCTGATTTGATTTATGTTGTAATCCTTTTCCCCTCTGGTTTGGGGTTGCAGTTGAAGGACAGGTCCTGTCACTTAGCAAATAAGACAAGCCTTTACGTGAAGCCCCCTCCCCACATCCCATTCATTGCATCACTGAGACACCAGTGGCCTTCCTGTGGTGGCAAAGACACAGCAAGATTGTTGTCTAGTAACGGTTACCATGGATGGCACACGTTGTCAGGGGCTTTGGTGTAATGGATTCAAATTGAACTGTTGAATTTCAGGCTGGAAGAGGCAGAGGAAGGGGGGAGAGGGGGGGATAGGTTGGCTGAAGAAGCAAAGGGAGGAGGGTGAGACAAAAATAGTCTGAGCATAAAAAAAGACCTAAAGGTGGAGAGAGACAGACACGATGAGCCACAGAGAGAGGAAATGAGGTGGGTGGGTGGCTGGGGGAGGTCTGTTTGAAAGCCCTCACCATCTGTGATGAGGAGCTGGAGGAGCAGTGATTGTCCCTGAGAGCTGTGAGGAGGCTGCTCTCATTGAGGTGATATGGATGAACTGCGCTGCTACCTGCCATGCCAGTGGCACGCCATACTGTCAAGTCTGACTTGACACACTGGTTGAGGGCCAGTAGGGGCACCAGATTTCTACACGAGCTCTCATTAATGTTGTTGTCAGAGCTGACCTTCTCAAGCCCTCAAGGGAACAACTTTGCTCCACATTAACAAACCTACAGGGTTCCATGAGGAGTTCTTTGCATTGCCTCTCAGAGATGGTTTGACCCCTGATTAATGTTTATGCCGTTTTATTTTGAAATAGTTAATGTGCATGAATTAACATGTCACACATCCCCACCTCAGTGCGGATATACCCACCTCCTTATCTTTATCTTTAGCTGACTTCAAGTTCATGTCATGCAACTAAGTTTAAAATCATTGATGCTTAATTTAGCTTTTTAATAGATCATTGTTCCCCACCAGTAGTTCCAGTATTAGTTTATTAATCTAGATTAATAAACTAGAAGAAGATAAAGTTGGGAATTTTGATTTCCCATTTGTCTTTGCACACTATTCTGTCAGCTTCCATTCCTTAAATAAGTTGTTAACTTTAGTTAATTGTAGCCTATCTAATAGTTAATGTTAGATGTGATCAATTTAAACAAAACACAGGAGAATAGATAAGTGACGAAACCAAGCGGCAACCTATGGCGGTTAAAAGTGAAGCCTATGCGGAAGTGCATAAAACTGTAGTTCCCTCTTCATCCACTAGGGGCTGCAAAACAGCGAATCCCCATAGACTCCCATGTTAAAAAGACCAACTTCACAGCCGAAATAAACATGTTTACAGCCTGGTTCAAAAATCCATTTTTGGTTTAATAGGTCAGGTTTACCTTCATGACAACTGTGGCGGGAGTAAATTGATTTCTAACTCGCCCGTTTAAAAGTAATTTAATCTCGTGTCCTTTTGATTGACGGGTACCCAATCTCCTGCTTCTACTAAGAAGATTGGAGAACAACCGCGGTTTTTAACCGATTAACAACATGACTTAACTTTAGCACACTTACCTCCGTTAGCTGGTTAGCTCCTGTTATCTCCAGGTTAGCTTGGTTAGCTCTTAGCTACAGGCAGATCGGAGTTCACTCGATGACAATCATCCTCCGTGAAGCTCACAGCCCCCCTCTCAGCTCCACCTCTTTGCCCATATTTGTATTTTACGGGTGAGACGACACGCATGCCTCTGCCAAGATGACGATGGTAGGAACCGCCCACAGAGCTTCAATTCACCTCTTCAGAAAGCTAGGGGTGATGTCACGGAGGCTCTGTCTATCTTTTTATATACAGTCTATGGGTTTATGTACCAAAAATATGATGGAAGAATTACTACATGTCTTTTGTGAACATACCCGGTGTCTATAACATTCTGAATAGTTAAATGCCTAATTCATGATCAGATAAGGCAAGAAACCAACCAATGGAAGAACTGCAGATGTGGGATATGTAAGTCTGAGTCCAGTTTGCTATGTTGGTCAGTGGGAGCTCAGACTATTAGATTCTGTGAAATTAAACAGATATTGAAAGAGGCAGACCCTGCATAAAAGAGAGGAAGATTGCAGTATGTGCATCGCTCTACATCTAAAATGGGTCAGTGTGAAAAGTGTTCTTAGTTCAGGGTGTAGAAAGGAGCTGTTGGACTGTAATGGAAATTTTAAGTAGATTTCATTAAACCATAAACTTACGTTGGAAATCAAATGCAAGACTGGTTCATGGTTTTTGATTTCTTCACATATTAATGAAATGCTTTGTTGTAAATAAGAAATGTTAGACCAACCTGGTTTTGTACGACTTTAACATAGCAGCTATGCAATATAGAGGTACCTACAGATGAATCCAGCAACATTCCTCACACAAACTTTGCTCATTAATATCTCGCCAAACCTATTTAGCCTAAACAAGCAAATGGCTTGTGTTTACCTTTTAAAAACCCAAATTCAAATGTTATCTTGACTGAGTGTGGAGATCATTTTGGGATGTGTGAGACAATCAGGCTGACTGTAGTAAGCATATGAATGCTATGTTGACAGTTGTCGGTAATTCCACATGATTTGCACACTGGTGCTGCTAAAGGACAACATGAATGGATGAATTTGGAGGGAATAAGTGTTCAGGGACTGCGAAATGCTTCCTGGGCTACGAGCACCTTGATGTCTGTGATAAATCTAATTCGTTTCCTTGGTGCTCCTCTTGGTTCCAACACATCAGCATTCATAAAGTGCTGTGCCTTGAACATTTATGGTTAAATGTGGGTGTAGAGAGAGCAGAATTAATCCCATTTCCCTTTGGACTGTGGTTTACTAAAAGAATTTAATCTGAAGATAGGTTTCCATGTGGTATTATTTATCTGATTATTTGCATGCCATGGCATTTATATACATGAAAGGAGCTCACTCAGTTTAAAGACACAGATCTTTGAGGTAGAATTGAAATATCAGAAGCATTTTTCATAAATGAATATCTCCCTAAATTAATCAAATTGGACCAGTTTAGTATGATCAGAATATTCTGATAAAATCCCCATGGTTAAAAAACAATACATAATCTACACAGAAGGCGTTGGGGATTGCTTGTGGAATTGCATGTTTTTCTTTGTCACTTTCTGAAACCATATATTGTTGAGTATTCTGAAAAGTAATTTACACCTCAAAATGTGTTGTCAGCAAAAATGTAGCATGAAAGGAATGTAAATGCAGAAGAAACGCATGTTCCAACCAAATAAAATGAGATGTTATCAGTGGATGTGAGGTAAAGAAAGAGAAATTAACAGTCAATGTGGACTGACTGATACTCACTAGAAAGAGCGTAGTAGAAGACAAATGCTGAAATAGCCTTCGTTCGGCACACCGAGGTATGAAAATCTGGCAAAGTTCAGTACTATTGCTTTATATGATTTTGTGGACCCCTGACAACAAACTTTAAATATCTTTTTTTTAATGAAAAGCTGCAATATTATCTATGCTTGGATGCCCTGATGCTTTGATTTGAGGTTTCAGTGTGAGTCCTAAATTTAACCAAATCTTTTAAATAGATTGTAAAAATAAATGTTAAAGCAGGAAGAAAACAATCATATGTGCACTTTTATTGGTTCCAGGAAATAGCCTCACTGCAGCCTTTTGTACAGTCTGAAGATGATCAAGGGCTTTTTTTGGGGTGAGAGCAATTAAACAGATGTTACATAAATCATAATGAAAAGAAAAACATGAATTATTAGTGTCCATTCTAGACTTAAAGATCAGCCTTAACTGTGAAATAATCCTCAACATTAGTGTAAATTAATACTTTCTGTAATCCCATTTCCTACAGCCTCACATACAATGGAGAGGAAAGCAGGGTTTAAATGTGTACACCTAATTTAAACCCCACATTTTATTTTATTAATATGAATACAGCACATCAACTTCTAAACCATGAAAATGTTTTTTTATATAAATATTTGCTTATAGTTTTAAACTTTATCTCAGCAACAAGAACAGCAGAAGGACTGTTTGAGAACTGAGGTTGTAGCTTTGAAATATTTCCCATTCTTGCTTAATAGAGAATTTCACTTAATTTTTTACTTGTGTGTGTGTGTGTGTGTGTGTGTGTGTGTGTGTGTGTGTGTGTGTGTGCGTATTCAAATAAAATGTTACAGAATGAGAAATCCTAAAGGATTACTCATTTAGAAAAGAAACTCTAAACACATATAATAAAACGTTAATATTCAGACTGTCCCATAGCCAGAGGGGAATACATGAAAATATTAACAAAGTTCTACTGCAGACCATACAGGAAAAGAGATCATTCTGTAAATACTATTGTTAAGCACGATGAGTGGATATTCTGGCTTTTGTGAGTAAAAAGCCAGAAAGAGGACTTTGTGGCGGCTGCAGCTTTGTCTGTGCACAACGTAAAGGCCAAGTAGGACCGTTAATCAGCTCTCAGGGTTATATCGGTGAACACAGTTGGTGCAATACATCACCGTGAGCAACCAAGATGCTTCTATTCTCTGTGACCTTAGCTTGAGAGACCCCTCACAGTGTAAACTTCTGAATTCATACAGTGTGCCTTTTTTTCATTCATTCATCATTTTCTATACTGCTTCATCCAATTAAGGGTGACAAGGAAGCTGGAGTCTTTCCCAGCAATTAGCAGAGGTAAGTGGTACTGGTTACCAGTCCATCACATGGCCAACACAGAGAGACAGACAACCACTCATGCTCACTGTCGCATCTAGTGAGGATTTAGAGTGACCAGTTAGACTATCATGCACGTCTTTGGACTGTAGGAAGAAGCCAGAGTACCTGGAGAGAACCAACGCATACACGGGAAGAACATGCAAACTCACAGAAATTCTCCTTTCTGAATGCAAAGAGATCTTGAAAAGAGATTCATTTCTACAATTAAGGCATTATTTAAAAATATATATATATTTGGCTCACAAAGTAAGTTATTAATTTCATATTAAAGATCTGAATCTGGCATTATCTCAGCCAAATAATCTGATTTGGGGCATGTAGCTGCATGTGACAGCGGGGAACCAAATCCAGCAGGAACTAATTTATCTTCCTTATTAGTCCAGATTCTGAGAGTTTTCCAGATTTACATCTGGATGGCTGTAGGAGCCATTTGATATATCATTTAACTTTGTCTTCGTTCCAAATGCAAGCTGTGCTGATCTGCTGAAGTAGTTTTTGACATTCTCTTCTATGTAAAGGGACAATAGTGAGGAATCTTTAGGATTAATTTGCTGCGAAACTTTGACAACGGATAAGCAACGCTAGATATTTGGTGGGCTCAGGGGAACTTGCAGGATGCACATTACCTCCCTACTGAAACCACACTTTATTGTCTGAACTCAGTAGAAATGGACTAAAGTATGCATGTTGGGTTTCTACAAGTATCTTTTCTAGATCCATCCACCTCCTTCTCTTCTTATTGCCACAGTCCAAAGAAACCACAGAAACCTGAAGAGCTGTGACTCACCTAAAGTCTCGTTAAGATGATCCTTTTTCATGTTTTCGCTTGATGGTAGTGTGAATAGGTGTCGTCCGTTTCTTTTACAGAACTAAAAGGATGCTGGTCTGAGTGGGGGAAAGGTGATGCCTCAGTCTTCCTCCTCTGTGAAGTGATGGTTCCTTTACTTTGACAAAGATTACCTCTTTCTCTCCTGCTCAAACTACTTGTGTTCCCCATACCACATTTTCAGGGTGTGTTTCCTCAAAGTTATGTCTTTTATCCTCCAGATGCAGGAGAGGATGACAGTGTCTTTCCATTTTTCTTTCCCATCATGCTTTCTCGCTGTGTTGGTTGTGTTTTTGAGTTAACAAAAGTCCACCCCAGCCAGTCAAGTCCTTCAGACTCTTCAGGTGTCTCTTTTCTTTTTCCTAGACTTCTGCATTGGAATGTTGTCTCGTCAGTGCTGAAGGGTTCTGATAACTCAATCAAACAATTTATTTACCTGCTGTGCCTGTGTACTGGAGACAAGGACAAAAGTCTCATTAAATGGATTTGTCAGGCTTGGAACTGTCACGCAGCTTAACTGTGCATGCAAACTTAATGAGTGGCGTATTTCCCTGTGATTCAGCTTGTTTACTGCGCAGCCTGCCATACTGGAAATTCTCACATTTTCATGTATCTGTGTGAGTTTACATATGAAAACATGCAGAAAGCCATCGTCAATAAAGATTTTAAACTGTCAATACCTATAATTGTCCAGTATGGATGGATGGATGGACCAGACAGACATAATGCTGCATGAACGCTTTAAGTTGTTGTGGATTTAAGAAAATCATAAAAGTTAACTCAGCACACACATAAATCCCAGAATAGTGAACTTATGAACTTGAGTCTGTTCGCTGCGTATGGGCATATGTGCATATGTGCATAACTTGTGAGTGAATTTGTGTGGAAGCCTTGGTCGGATTGCATTATCAGAGCTGGTAATCTGCTCTGTAATTGCCTGCTGCTGACATGGCAGAGAAGCTGATACAGCTGCAGAATAAACAAAACTGTTAACAAGTACAGAGAGCTGGTCTCAACATAATCTGCACGGCTCTGTGTGACGTCTGGATGGACAAAGCAGGACGGGAGGGAGAGTCAGGGAAAGGCAAGGAATTAAAGACACATTAGAGAAGCAGAGGAATCTGAATGGAATGGATGGACGCAACATAAACAAGATAGCGATGTGATATTTTTCTCATCTTTTATACCCAGACAAAACAGGGTCACGCTTTCTTATGTTGCAGAGCAGAATCCTGCAGCTCCCCAAATCTTTGACACACTGATTGCCCAGAAAGGGAATCAAACGGAGAAAAATGTATTTAAGTTCTTCCCAGCAATGAATGAAAAGATGGAAGGATATTGCATTCACTGAGAAAAGAAAAAGAAAAAAATGAAATTGAGATATTTCTTTTTAATGGAGAAAATCAAATCTCTGAATTAATTCAATACAATTCATCATTATCTTCTCAACAATCAATCTCTCTTTCTATCATTTTTCTTCTATTTTAATGAGCAAGAAGTTCTACGATGATAAACAGGGAATTACTGCAGTACCAGAACCCAGTACTGCTGCTTCTTAACCACAATGTCAGAATCATAGAAGAGTGAATTATTAAGAGTAAAGGCCAAAATTTGTCTGCTTTTTAACCTCACAGTTGTCTATGAAACTGCTTCTATCATACATGTAATTATTTTTATGCTTCATATCAAAGGATTCTTAATGGAGGCACGTCAGAGAAGTCTGACCAGAGTTACAGAACTTGCAGGATGTAAACAAATAATAAACATTTATAATAAAGGAACGTTAGCATTTTGTTCATTTTAGATCACGGCTGAAAATAAACAGCAGCAGCATCAGAGATGGGAAGACTGAAAACAATCCTGCTGTGTCTTTGAATCATTCCATCATTTTTACAGCTCTGGACCCTTTAATCTTACATCCAGTCCACACACTGGTTATGTCCCTACTGATTACTCACATGTTGCGTAGCACGCAAACTTCACACGAATGCAAAATATGTGAGGCAGCCATGAAAAACATATACATGTGTAATTAAAAACAGGTGAAATAGAGATCTACTGTCAGAGGATAATATGTTAACAAATTTAAATGACAAACAAAAATGACAAATGTGTGAGTGACGTGAAAAATAAGAAAACGCGTTCCTGAGAGTACAAGTGTCCAATATGGGCATGATCTCCCAGTAAAATAATAGAAAACAGTACCTGATTTCTCATTATTACAAAAAAAAAAAAAAAAAAGAAACAAGGTTTTCCTTATGATTTCCTTCAGAAAAATACAGACCGAAGTACTGCAGGTCAGGAAGACGGCAAAGCAAAACGGAAAAAGAGCGTAAATCTGCAGAGTCTGAGCTGAATAAACTGCATGCACCCGACATTGTTAACAATCGTTCTGGAAAACACCAGAGCATTTCATAGCTTCCTGGCTGTTGTGGTTGTTTGTCAGGTCTTTTTAGAAAACAAAGTTAAAACTTGAACAAACTTCAGGTAATAAAGAGGAACATCACAGAGGGCCTCCGCGTCAACTCTTCACTGAGCACAATTCATCTAGTTTTTTGGACGTTTCCTTCAGATGCTGCAGGCCTCACAAAACAACAAGCAAATAATGAGTTTAAATGATATGTTGTTCCGCTTTTCTATTCTGAGATTGTTGTAAAAACAGGTAATTTTATTTGGCCAGTAGTTTACGCTAAATATACCAGCACTAGAAATTCTGACTGCTAAGGCATTTAACGTAATTAAACGTAACCTAAGGCGTCTACAACTTGCTCCTAACAAGGAGACGTTGACATTTTCATAGTCTTTATTCATTTGGGTTTTTTTTTTTTATTGAATTTACCATGTGCTTTATATGTTAAGGAATATTACATTCTATATTCCCAGTAAGAGCACAAAACTCTGGAAAGATGTTTTTGCATTTTAACACAGATTTGTATGTTGTTTTTACATCTTCCACTGCAGCTTGTGTTATTTCTTCAGTCAGACAATTTTTAAAACATCACATCTTGTGACTGATCATAAAACTCAGGGGAAAATAAACATTTTAACCCACATATATCATATTCACTTGTTATAAAAATGGGTGCATTTTCAGCCTTCATCACTCAACGTATAGAAAACAGAGTCTAAAGGAATGACTGCATAGGTAAGTGAGAGACAGTGAGGTACGGAGAGAAGGAACTGAAGAAATGTGGAGGAGGCAGGGAAGAAAAAACAGGTTAAATCCAGATAAATAAAGCAAAAAGCCCCTGAAGAGAGAACCATCAAAGACTGCGGAGAGAGAGCGAGGAACCAGACTCTTGTTAATATTAGAAACTGTCCCAAGTGAGATGCAGCATATGGGCTGATTAGGAGTGTCTCTTGTATGTGCCAAGGCAGGCTGTCCGGGATTTGAAAGCTTTCCCAACAAGCCGTTGTGTGAGATGTAGATTAAACCAGATATGAAACACCTGAATCACTGCTTTTAGTCACCTAAATCATCTTTTCACTTTTAAAATCTAAATCTAATCTAATAATAGAAATATTTACAGGGATCAACTTTGGTTCATTGATGGAGGAAAGCCAACGCTTCCAACTTGTTTTTTGCCTAAAAGCAAAACCAACACACTAAACTCCCTGTCACATGATGAAGATCCACGCTGCCGCGGGTCTTCATCATTTTCTTGGCAATTGTTGGATTTGTTTACTGCAAACTCAGTAATATCTCAACATGAATGTGGTGAAGGCTTATTGATGTCAAAGTGTTACATGTTGCGACTGTAATTAGCGCAGCAAGACTGAAAACATGACTTTCAAGCTGTGAAAGAACCTCCACCGTGATGCTCCAGTGAAATCATCCAGCATTGAGTTGAATTCTCAGTCCATGCAGTGTTGCTGTGCTGCTTTAGAAGATGAAGTGTGGCGTTTACTCAGCACTTTGATTCCACACCATCACTGACATAGATACGGCATGCTAACATGATGGACGCGTTACAACGCCTGCATATTGAGAGATGATAAAGGCGGATGGAGCATCTGTCTTTGTCGTGTCGTGTCTCTCACGGGAAGACATCCTGCGTGTTGAATAGCTGTGCAGACTAGTGATGGTGGCTGCTCACAGAGTTATTATTCAATACATCCCTCTGAACCACAGGCAGTGCTCTGATAGTCTGGTTAAAGCCATAAGCGGCGAGTTTTCTCTTGTATTCAGGCCCATAAAATAGACCAGTGGTGGACTGTTTCATCCCACTGCCCTTTATCCAGATGTGCCGATTTACATTTTAACTTTGGCACAATCTGATCTCCAGTGTACCAAATAAGTAGAATAATTACATAATAATCTATAAACAATAAACTCCCTATTTTCCACATGTTTTTTTTTTTTTTTTTGCAAAGATGTGCAAGGGTTAGATGTAATTATTAGGATGTTTATATGTAATTAACTATCTCTTTAAAAAGCAATATGAACAAAACTTGTTCCTATCAAGGTTTTTAAACTTGCTTCTCAGATTATAAAAACCTAATCGCTGGACCCTCTGGCTGTTTAATGAATATTTCTTACCATATTTAAGCATCTTGGACATGTTGTTTTGTTTGTTGCAAGTTTTTTAAACTTGATATGAACAATCTGAAATTACTGGGGGGAGGGGGATTAGTTTCAACAGCCTTTTGCACCAGTTAAACATTTATTCTACAGTGATTATCCAAAGCAACTTACATGTGAGAAGTGATCCATTAATCATAGCAGTTAACCTAACACACATGTCTTGTGGGTGGGAGGAAGCCGTAGTATTCAGAAAGAAGCCACGCATACACGGGAAGAACATGCAACTCCATGCAAACTTGACACAGAAAGGCCGGTGTTTGAACCTCTACCCTGCAGTGGATCAAACCAGCAGCCTTCTTGCTGTGAGGCCGCAGTGCTAACCGCACACCATGCTTTTTTTCCGATTTGATTCCGATTTTTTGGCTGCCGAATCTATTTAAATTGCGATTCTCACAATTCTTTGTTATTGCTGATTTTTGTGGATTAAAAAAAAAAACAAAAAAAATGTACAAAACTTTTTTTGCTCGTCATTTTTCTTAATTTCAATTTCACTTGTAGCCAGACCATCATTCTGCTGCTATAATCCCCAAGAAGACAAGTAAAAAGATCAATAAAAACAATAAAAATGACAAAAAAATTTACATTGGATTGTTTTCATTTATTTGAAAAAAAAAAATTTTTTAACATAAAAAAAATAGATTTTAAAATTGTGAAGCAAAAAAATCCCAATATTTGATTTTTCGATTTGATTCTCCCATCCCTAATGTATATATAAAACATAGAATATATATATCATTTCATTTTATCAATATAAAATATAGAATTATTTTAAAAAATTGTATTTTTTTATAAATACATAAATTTTGTCTATTTTTTTAAACTTGACATGTGTTCAATATATTTTATATTTCTTGATCCACATTTCTATTTTTCATTTGTATCTACATGAGCTTTTAAACTTGATTTTACTCTTTGTTTTTTATTTTTTAAAATATGTATTTATCTTGTATGTGAGTCATATACACATTACAATTTATTGACAAGTTACTTTAAATTAACATATGTGTACATTTCTACATGTGTATAATAATTCTTGACCGCTCGCTCGCTTCATAATACAGACTGAAGTCAAATCTGTTAAGTCAGAACAACATGGGTTATGTGTTCCCCCATTATAGAAACACATATGCAGATTAACATTATGAGTGTGAAAACCCTCACTGAAACACGTGTGTTTCCCATGAAAACTGATAACTCACCCATAGAAAAGAGGATAACTGTCTTCTGCTCTGTGCATTCCACCCCATGCATCCATTCATGTTGATTCCTATATGCATCCTGCTCCCCTCTGCAATGTTCAGATATTCTTCTCCAGCTGTGTCCTGCAAGGTGCTTCTCAGATAATAAAAACCTAATCGCTGGACCCTCTGGGTGTTTAATGAATTTTTCTTACCATATTAAAGCATCTTGGCCATGTTGTTGTGTTTGTTGCACCTCACATTTATGTAAAATTCATAAGTTTTATCCAGTTGTAGCTCCCTATCTGCGCTTTCATGTTGCCATGAATCTATACACCCACCTTGTCCTTTCAGGTCCTCCACCTTCCACTCATATTTTCCCTGCCTGTTTGTATACTTCTGTGTTTGTGTGTGTGTGTGTGTGTGTGTGTGTGTATTGGCATGTGTATTTCTGGGATCCTTGTAGGTATGCACAGAGTGAACTTGTTTCAGTGAGTGGTTTGCATAATTTAAGCTGAAACTTGTTTCAGGCTTGTATTAACTGCAGCCCTGCTGCAATTGGTTGCTTTTATATCTAGTTGTGATTCCTTGTTTTGTTCGCAGTGAATCTTCATCATGCTAAGGGAAATGTTGCACCATTTAGTGACCACTTTCTGTGAATTACTTTAAATTCCCTTGTTAAAGTGAGCCGGACTTCTCCGGAAACACCCAGCCTGGGACACTAAGAGGAGCTCTAAAAACAGTCCACTTACAGTAGGGATGTTTGATAGTGTATTTTTAACCAATATCTTCAATACAAATTTTGTCCAGGTTCTTCATTTCCAATGCCATTATCAAAAAATAGCAATATTTTTTGAGCGAGTTGTGCCAATCAAACAAAAATATCTGGAAAACTATACATAATATATATAATATGTGTAATTTGTGTAAAGTTGCGTCACTATAAAAGTAGAAACCAATAAAGATTAGCTGATATCAGCCAATAATAACAGTATATCAGACATTTCTGATTAACTGAAAAGAATAACATTCATTTGTTATTGTTGTGTGTTCAGTGTTTGAATATATAAAATTTTCCAAATGATGCAGGTGGGGCGTTCTGTTTCTTTCAGCAGTATTCTGTTTGTTGTCTGATCCAGCAACCTGCAGCCACATCCGCCGCTTTTGCCTTTTTCTACCCCCATATAAGATGTTTCTGGTTCTATCTGCTGCATGAGACTTACCAAATTACACTGCACACATGAAAATTAAGGCTCCTCCAAGCCTCTGTGGGGGTTACTTCAGACTGGAGTGTGTTTTTTTTTTTTATCAGACTCAGACTAGATTTATGCAAACAGCTTAATCTGACTAAAAAATATGAAACTGAAGCTCTGGCGTCCACAAGCAAGTTTTAGTAATACAATTCATGTCATGGAATGGGTGGAGGTGTGGACCCAAATGCAGAGACAGAATGGCAGGAGGCAGACAAGTTGAGGGATCTGGTTTCAATCTTTAAACTAAACAGAAAACTGGACTGAGACTAAACAGGCAACTACAGAGACGCTAACACATGCAGCAAACACAATGAACCAGCAATGAATAACAGAAACTAAGTAGTATTTATAGAAACACACACACACCGAACAAGAAACAGATGGAATGACTGAACTAAATGAAACCAGGTGAATCTAAAGAACAGGAAAGCAAAACAGGAAACGAGACACAAGGGAACTAAACAAGGAAAACTACAAAATAAAACAGGTAACCAGAAAAAACCAAACCAGAACTACTCAAAGTCCAACTTCTGCATTTTTACACCAATTTAAACTGGAATTCTTGCATATTTTACATGAGTGGGACAAAGACAGTAGTTCAGTTAAAACGGCAGGTTGCAATCCAACCTTAGCTTCACTCAACTGCGCCTGCAATTAAATCTCCTCATTGCCGTCTTGACCTTATGTATTAGCCTTCAGGGTTTTCTACAAGCAAACAGCTGACGTGTGACGCATGAATTCACATTTAAATCCCTGCAAACCACGCAGTCATGAAGAAGTCCAGCACTTTTGACATTGTAGTGAAAGCCCTGATGTGGTTTACTCTAGAAATCCCTCATATTATCAAGAGAAAGTATTAAAACACTTTGAGTTTGGATTCTACTGGAACATGAAATGTGACTTTACTGCCAACATGAACTTATTACTAAAGTAAATTAAAATAAGAAGAAAAAAAGACAGATTAATAATGACAAGGCTGTATTATACTAAGCCTGTAAGTTATTCTAGGTCTTACCCATAATTAGCTGGTTAAAGCTTGGGACAGGTGCTGTGGAGCATTTTGGTCCTTTTCTCCCCAGCTGTCATGTAAACGTGCCCAGTTCACCTTTTTTAACTGAACTACTTTTCTAGTAAAGAAATAAAGACAATTTTCTACTGCCTGTAGTATACATGTTGTCTTTTACCTCAACCAAACTGGATAAGGGCCCCTGTACACTCTGTTCAAACCAGCATTATTATGTGTGCATTAAACACATGGGCATGTGTAACACACACACACACACACCTCCAGGCTGTTGATCCACTGCTAACAGGCACTGCTCTCTCCATTCAAAATTATGTTTCATCTTTTCATAAAACCGTTGTCTTGTTTCCATTAATAATCTACAATCATTCCTGTTTTTTGTGGTCCATTCTTACAGCTTTCTGTTTCATCTGTCTTTCTCCCATCTCCCTGCCCGTTAGCTCAATCATCTTTCTCACTGTTCTTCTCATTCTCTACCTGTTCTGTCCACCAAACCACCAAGCTTGCAAGTAGATTTAATCCATATGCGCATTTGCCCAATCCCCACCAGCATCCATCTGCCATCCAGCCTGTCATTCATTCCTCTGTTCTCCTGTTTTCTTTAATATTCTTTCTTTCATTGCAACTGGTTGAATCATCCTTCCCATTCCCATCAGGTTTGGTGGTTTGATGCGTAATTGTTCTTGAATGACAGAGTTGCGTTGCAAGTCCGTTGGATCGCTGTAGGTGTAATACTATGAGGAACTTGCTTTGTCATGCTCAGGTACAGCTCTGTTTAAGTTCCCTTACTCCACTTTTCCTTCTTTGTTACCTCCACATCTTTCACTTCTCTCATTGCTCCACTAGTCCCTACATCTTCATACAGTACGTCTATTTTTTTCGTCTTTCTTCTTGTCTACAGCTCCCCGATCCCTGGTGCTCATCCTGCCGTTTGTCACATTTTTGCTTCATCTATGACATCCACTTGCTCTTATTTTCTTCCACCATTTCGCTCCCTGATCTCAACATGAATCCATTCATTAGTTGATCCATTTCCCCCCTTTTGCGTCCACGATATTTGCCATGTTTCTGTACACCATGTTTTCATCCTTTCACACACTCTACAATCCCGCTCATCAATCCTTGAATCTGTCATATTTACTTCCTTACAAACACGGCCAGTTCTCATCCATCCACTTCATCCAGTTCTCCTAAACTGCTTCCATACTCTCTCCTTGCTCCTGTAATTTTCTGCTTTCATTCCTACTTTCCTTATTCCCCCAAATCCTTTCATTTTTGTTTCTATTCTTCTATTGTTCCATAAATCAATTCAGCCATCTCTGCATTTCTTCTTCCACACTTGCATCACCTTCTCCCTTTTTCGAGGCATCCCTCATCGATGCCTCCATGCTTCCTGCCACCTAGCCTCATTTGCCACTCCCAGCACAGACCCAGATCCGCCTCAGGCCTTGACAACCAGAATAGTCCTGATAGGCCGAATGATGTTGCTGCCTTAATGAGCTGTGCAGAGAGAAGGTGTCTGTTAGTGTTGTACTGATGCTGTGACTTGAAGCCCAGATGTGTGAAACTCACTCTTTTGTAGCGACGCATATCTGATGAGGCCGAAAACGCAGAACACATTAATGATGATGACAGTTAAACAGACATAACACCCCGCTGTACCACATACACACACTCCTCCACCCTGCCAATTACATCCCTTTGGTTAATCTTCCCTATCGCAGTGGAACTGCTGGCAGAATGGCAACGCTCTGGACTGGCTGTGTGTGCAGCTGGTAGTCTGCCTCCAAAACATGCCTGATAATCTGTCTTTGATTTTTGTGTTGCGTTCTCTTATCAGCATGTTCTAATGTGTATTCATATGTGTGTATACTGCAGACTCATGTCTGTGCTGAAAGTATTGGTAAATAATTCATCCACAGGAAATGGAAAAATGACTCTCATAGCAGGTTCTTACTTATGTCCCCTGGTTTCCTGAGGTCTTTATATTAAATTAATTTCTTCATGCAATACCTGCAAAGTTGACTTTTTTACCTTTTTTTCTGTTTGCCAAACTTAAGTTTGCACATTTTTTAGAACGAATGACAAAGAATCATTTACTTATCTGGCAACGAGCTGAAAGCTTTCGACTGCCAGAAATTCTTTTCCAATCTTTACTTGAATTGGCACAGATGATCTTCAGACCAGGCCTAACAACAGTGATTTAATTGATTTTGGATTTTTAGAGGCATTACTAAGCTGCCGCACACTAAATGAAGTCACATATAAAAACTGAATCTTTTAAACTAAACTTGATAAATGGACTCAAGACACCTACACAGCAGGCACAGTAACATTTACCTACAAGGTAAAAACAAGTGTGTTTTGCCTGAACACTGTTAATTCTTTATGCTTGCCCTGACATGACAGTGTGACACTGTGGGAAATCCCAGCACATACGTGCCCAACTGTCAAGTCCACCTAACTGATGCAACCCCTATACTGTGCAAGACATCTTTCTTTACTTCTTCCACTCAGTAGAATAAAACACAGTTAAATTTTAATCAGACCACATTATGTTCGCTCCGTTACCATGCAGTCGGCACAGGGCGGACATGTCTCCTAATGTATGTCTTGTACAAATGTGGAGCCAAGTGTCGTGTTGTAGTTGAAACCAACATAAATCAACTTTTTTTTTTTCCAAGTTGTTTTGTTTGTCACTGTTAGCCAATTTCAGGCAATGACTCTAACTTTTAAATTGTTTGTTTTAACCTGTAATATTAATAAAATATGAATACTACCTTTACATAATACGTCTTGCACCACTGGTCAAACCAAACAAGCTATTTGTAGACATGAGCTTTGGTTGTGACATATTGGGTACAACAGATAGTAACAGCCCCTGTCTGTTGGTTGGTTTGTTGTATATAATATATATATATATGTGCTTTTTACTTGTGCTTGTGTGGTTTGCGTGATAGATGCTCCCTTGCCAGCCTTTACTAAATGACATACCATTATTACTGACTGGAATACAGAGACTCAGCCTCACCACAGCTGGCTTTTACACCACACTTGGCTTCAGATCAGCACAGCTCGGCTAGTACTAATGATAATGAAGCAAGTCGCCCACAGCAATTAATGTACTCAGCTAGTAACGATGATTAACCGTAGACTGTATTTGATTTAAGAAGGTGATAAGCTGCCTTTGAAAACAAACAGGTTAATTACTATTATGTTTTGTTTTGGTTTTTTTTTTTTTTGTGAAAGAGGTCTAAGCAGATGAGATCTAAAATGAGGATGTAAAAATCTTTGTTTTGTCCTTCAAATCCTCTGATCCCTTTGGGAGTGTGAAAATGTTGCCTTTGTTTCATAAAAATAAGAAGAGGTGATGATGAAGATGTCAAAAGGAGGAGCTGTCAGTATGAATCCCCCGCGGCTGAAAGGCATGGGAAAGCTTTCTTCTTTCTTTCTGTTTCCACACTCTGTCCTGGAATAACCTTCTCACTCGGTGACTTTCAAACATCTTTTTTTCTTTATCATTTAATGTTCTGGTATTTGCCACGGGCATGTGTGCATGCTGTGCCGTGTCACTGAAGTGACTTGATACATAAACAATCAGGCAGAGCCCAATCTAAACGGTAAGAGAGACGTCACCATCAGTTCATTTTTTCTTACAGATAATCAACTCGGACAAGGAAAGTTTTAGGAAGTGCATTACTCCTCTGTTAACTAACTGCTGCTATACCACTTAAGTGCATCTGTTAAGTACAACCTACTGCTGCAATGTGGTTGAATTTGTACAACCCAATGCCACATTCAGTTTCTTTATATTTAGCAGTGTAGCTTATATCCAAAGCTGCTCACAAGTGAGGAACATGTATGCTTCAATTAATCCTGTCATATATATCTTAAACTTCTCTAGCTGAACTTGTATGAACAGCCTGTTTATGTTTTATTTCAGGATATAACAAAGTTGATAATTCAGTCATAACTACATGTGTCTTGCATCTGACTTTTATGTGAACATAAGTATCCACTAAAACAGCACACATGTGCTGCAGATTGTTATTTGGTTCAAATAGTTTGTTTCAACAACAGAAAGTCTTTGTAAAACGAGTCATCTGATTAATTAATTAATGTAACTGATGTAACAGCATATATTATCCACATGAAAAGCAATCGAGATTAGCAACAAAAGTTAGCTTGTAGCGTCTGTTTGCTAGCAGTGCTGTGGTAGTGCTCAGCACATGTTTTATGTCCCCGTGTTTTATGTATGTCATGTATTTCACATATAACTAATCTAGGACCACATACTAAAGTTACAGAGACCAGATTTAAAAGTCAGAATGGATGATAGGTTTTCTGTGTTCGCACAGCCCTAAAAAATTACGTCAAAGTTAAGAATAAAACTGTATTTGAGTCACTTTATCCAGGTAATGAGAAATTGTGTATCATGACAAATCCACTGAAGCACTAGCTGTTGGATTACATTTAAAGATTGGGAATTTAGAAGTTCCATAATTAAAGGCTATATATATATATATATATATATATATATATATATATATATATATATATATATATATATATAATATAGTATAATAAGTTATTTTTCTGCTCTTTGAGTTTGAAAATAGTAGGCAATGCAACTCCGTGAAGTTCAACAGAGCCTTAAAGCAGCGCTACATAAGTTTTCAGCCACAAAACTCTCCTTCTGACACTTTTTTTTGTAAAAGGATTTTTTGTTTTTTACACATGGAGCCATTATTTTCCTGCAGAATTCTGTGAATGAGAAACTGAACTGCACAGCTTTTGGTCTTATTCTCTCTCTCTCTCTCTCTCTCTCTCTCTCTCTCTCTCTGTCTCTCTCCAGCCTGGCACAACTCATTAAAACTGCATTTTGCTTTATAGCACCACAACTAGATATCAATACACTGTCTGTTTTTAATGTAAAACACAGCTGATTCTGCAAAGAAAGACAAGAGGACATTAATTAACTAAAGCAAGGAGTAGAAAGTGACATAGCAAGAACCAATGTCAGATGGAATTTTATTGGTTGAGAACTTAAAGAAGAGACATCTTCCTCAGAGCCCTGTTTGTTTTTTACTCTGGGTGAAGTGGTTCCTCATCCTGATAGTAGTCTATACATTTTGTAATCATGAATAATAAGAAGTACAGTTAGACCCCTCAGTTTACTGTAAATCTGTAAAAACTCTGACCAATCAAAACATTCGGACCGACATGGAGTCTTTCATCTCTTATATTTTGTAACCTTCTTCTCCCGGCTGCCCTCCTCCCCTTCCCGCAGTGCATATCTGATAGCCACACCCTGCATATAAATAGCGTGTTAGGATGAAAATACAAAGTAGTGAAGAAGAAACTTGGAAGACAAACATGGCTGAAAAAATGCAAGAATTTCCCTGTTTATTCGTCTCCTCCCACAAAACAGCAGAGAAAGAGAAAAACGGTGGAAAAAGCTGCGAATGAAAAAGACTTGGATCATGCAAGGAGCAAAACCAGAGAGGGAGGAGCCAAGACAGGGCGCCACTTTCACATCTTACTAGCTCCCCAACATTACCTACCCCAGCTTTAAGCAAGCCTGTTCAAAATACAGTCTTTGGCTCTGTTAGACACATGTTCTAAGACACACATGACTTTCATGCAACAATCTTTTCCTCCCCCTCATTTTGTGTATTACAGTGACTGGCAAAAAATATATATATCTTTAGAAGTTGGTCACCAAACTCAAAACTTCACACTAAATAGGTCTTCTGGCCACTTTTTTTTTTTTTTGTAATAACAGCTTTTGCCTAGTTAATGTGAACAGATTGTCTTTACTAGTTTGTTAGAAACATGACTCTAAATGAATTATGTTGTTAATATGTGTCATTACAATGATGCAGGAAACATTTAAGCTTGTTGCAATAACTGGCCAAAAGTCAAATGATGTAGATATGCTGTGTATATGTTGCTTAAAGCTGAAATGGACACGTGACCTGTCTGGGTGTACCCTGGTAACTGCTGGGATAGGCCTCGGCTTCCTTGCAACCCTGAGTTTGACTGAGCAGTATAGAAGATGGATGGATAAATGGATGGATGGATGGATGGATGGATGGATTGCCAAAGTACCCACATATCCACAAAGGTTCCAACGTTTTATTAGGAATGGAGAAGCCTCAAAAGCATTATTTAGACCTTGTTTTCACACTAAAACTTCCGCACATGCTAACAAGGTTTTAGAGCTTGCTGGCAGCCTATGATGACAGGTTGAACACAGGTTTTGATGTTTTGTATTTGCAGCCAGCATCCCTCTAACAGAGGCTGCCAAACACAATCCTATCATCCTCTCTCGCGCCGTACAGACAGTAGAAACTCTAAGTCTCATATAATTCAACAACAAATTGTCTACTTCAAAGATCTTCAGCTACTTTGACTATTGCTCTACTTACTCCATTCAGAAAATCTCTATTGCTATAATTCTCTTTCTTGCCTTGAATTATTCATTCATGTTTTAGGAAGTTATTATGCTGAGTATAAATAATGAATGTCCATATATAATTGCACTTTTTAAGGGAAGTTGATGATATTTATTGGTTAACTTATTCTGCAAATGATTGAAGTTTTTGTACCATATTTTAATTTTTAAAGGATTTTATTTACCAAAGTACAAACCCATTATAACCCTAATATAATGACACTGGTGTCCCAGATGTTAGACTCTGATGGAAAATAAAAATATTTGACTGGGGTTTTTTTGGGGGGAAATACAGTCATACAGTTCATTCAGAGTTTTTTAAATGGGGGTTTTATGTGCACTTATTTCTTTTACAATTATTTATCTTCAATGGATATTAGAACTAGAACAGTTGTTGCTTTTTTAGAAGACATTTTCCCATAATGCACCCCTGTAATTTACAATCCCTCAGCCAGTCAAATGTCACTTGCAATAAATTCTGACTTCAGGGTCAATTTGCAGTCCTTCTCTTTGGCTGCTTCGTTTCCCTCCCATCTATAGACCTGCTTTCTGTCTTATCTGCATTTAGCTGCACTTCCATTTCTCATGGCATTTCCTGCTTTCCATTCTTTCCTTATTCCCTTCCTCCTCTTCCTCTTTTCCCTCCTCTACAGCCTTATTGTTAGCTGAAGGTAAGTTGTCCATTCCTCCTTTTTTTTTTTTTTTTTGCATCTGCATTAACATCCTCTCAACACAGATAAACTGCATGCAAACAGTGTTTTTCCTTTCAGCCGTCTTTGTTGGAAACATTGCATCCTCTTTTGCAGCTCAGTCCCTCAGATAATGATGGATTTGCACGCTGATATGAGGATTCATTAATCGTAAACCCATAAATTATGCTGTCCAGTCAACAGCAATGTGCAAACACTTGATAACTGTCAAGATAAAAAACCGGCAGTTCTGAAATGAGAAATTTAATTACCTGTGTGTGATTGTGTTATTATAGTCCCCTTCCTTGTCAAGGAAACTGTGTCATGTTGTAGTGCAGCACATAGCAAGGGAATGGCTGGATAATCAAATTTTAAACAGGAGCAAAAGAAATCCTGTCAGGACTTGGTGGTACACACTGTCTTGGGTGTCTAATTGATTTTGCTGTAAAGCGTGTATAAATGTGTGTGTGTGTGTGTGTACGTGCAGTAGCTCATGAACTGGTATATTATGCATGCCTCCGTGTGTGCACGCTTGCAGACACACCCTCCTATCAAGGGAACTTGGCTGTGATCTTTAATGGCAATGTTAATATTTAATGATAAGCGTGTTGTCAGGAAAGAGCAGCAGGCTGAGACTCAGGGCTCATATAAAAAGATGACAAGGCCTCCTCACCAGGTGGCTCGGTGGGGGTGTTGCACAAAAAGCGAGATGAGAGGGGCCTTGGATACACAACCATTCCTCCTTGATAGACTTCGACAGCCCTGGATTGATGTTATGGGGCTCTTTGTAGTGCGCGGTGCACTCCAGAGCTCTGTGAAGCTTATTTCCACTGAAGGCATATCTGATAGGCAGATGGATGTACCGACTAAAGCTTCCACATGCACCGGCAATGTAAGAAATGTACTTCGATAGTCAGTGGGGGGACTTTTAAAGTAGCTTGTTGTAAAGAAAACTTCATTTTCATTTTAAATCTGCAGTTTATTCTTGACCTTGAAAGGAAATAATCCCAATTCAAGATCTACTTACTGAGCTTCCTGTCATATCCCAGCCTTCATCACTCACTCTAATCAACTACAAAACAGATATTTACTTGAAGTTTGTAGTTACACTTACTTCTACATAACTCCACAGTCATGTTGGCAGAAAATGATGGCAGCACAGTTAAATCACTTGCTGCTGGTTAATAAAGTTATATAGAGAAATTTAGGCTACCTTGTTTGGATGTTAGGAGCCTCTAAAGGTGAATGTCTTGGCTTGCATACCATTAAGATTAATGAGACAACAAGCGGGATTTCAAAGGCTTTCCTTAAAGAAGTGTACACTTGAGAATTAACAGCAGACAACAGTAATTAGAAATCATTTGCAGCCATCATTTGCCGTTACTCAGTAAAAAAAAAAATGCATGTTGATCTAACTTCTACATGACAAAGGTGGCTCACCACTAAGATGTTTGATGCAGACAAAACGTTTAGAGTCGGCATGACTAATGAATCTCAGTTTTCTACTAATGCCTGTGAACACGTCACATTAAATAAATCTCTTTCTGAGGCCTGAAAGTAAGAAACGGTGCGTGTGATGCAACCTCCTGATGTTTTGTTTATGTGCTCTAAAGTGCTGCTCAACATGACAGTCAGCTGAGCGCCAACGTCTTTTGATCGCTGCGTTTCTTTTTATTTTGCTTCCCTCCTCTCAGACATCCCAGACAGGAAACTTACATCAGACGAGGAGGAAGCCAAGCGGATCGCAGAGATGGGAAAACCGGTGTTGGGGGAGCACTCCAAGCTGGAAGTCATTATTGAAGAATCGTACGAGTTTAAGGTGAGAGAGAGAGATTACGTTTCAGACAGAGTATATTTTAATTGTTTATATGAAGTGTTTGGTGTGCAGACACACGGTTCCAGCTGCCATCCTGCACAAAACTCCTGCATATCACTATAGGGCAATGTTGCACCTCCCTGGCCTCCCAGCTAACATAGTTTTATTTCTGGGTGAGATAAGATTATATGCATCACTCGCCCTCTTTGTGCAGATGAGAAACCTACCATGTTTGTTTCTGGTGGGAAGTTCATCATGTATCACTCAGGTGTTTCTGTTGCATGGAACTGGACAGCACTGCCATCATGTGGTGAAGCTCTTGTATTTCTCCATGGGAACCTGTAAGTAAATAATGAATGAATGTAATGGATTTAACTCTTATATGGGTGGCATTCATGCAGAGCACGGTCGACAAGCTGATCAAGAAGACCAACCTGGCTCTGGTAGTGGGAACAAACTCCTGGAGAGAACAATTCATGGAGGCCATTACAGTCAGTGCAGGTAATGTTTTCATATTTTAGTCTTCACTAACTTGGCTCTGCATGTTGATGTGTGTCCTACATGTGGCATGACAAATGAATTGACAAGTCGCATTTGAACGGGATCATTGCGTTTAAATCCAGAAAATATCTTCTGCTGCAACCTGTGGTCACCACTGACTTGAGTCTGACAGAAGCCTTTGTCAGTATCTGCCTTCACAGTTCATATAAGTGCATTTCTCTCAGACAGCAAAGCACTAAAACTTCTGGAATAATCTCGTGTATGCACCAGACACCTCATTCATCACATCAAGCAGCAGCGGCTTCAGATCTCCAGTGGCGCACCCGCAGTCACAGCCACTGTGTGGAGTGCACCGTGAAGGCCTCCGTTTGTCACTTCAGTGCTGAAATATTCAATCTAGCAAAGCTCTTTATTTTTTCATAATCCATCCTTGGCTGAAAAATGCATGCAGCTCGCTTGGCCTGACACTTTGAATCATGACAGCTACTATGTCTGCCCGCTGAGTTTCCTGCACGCTTTGGGGCAGGAAAGGACAGTGTGATGACTGAACCTCGGACCGTCTAGGTCATTAAAGGGATCGGTCACTTGTTAGTCCTGCACAACAGAACAGTTTCTGCATCACTTTGGGCCGACATGAGCTTATTTTCTTTATTCTGATTTCCAAAATCCTCTACTTCTTGTTCTCTGAAATGACCTCCAACTCCCTCTGTAGTCATTTTTACATTGAAAGCTAACTATGTGGTTTGTTGCATCGCTAAGCTAGCAAAACCAGCACAAGCTTTGTTTGCTAATGGGCAAGCTTTAATTTCAGCTTGTTTGTTTCTTAAAATGTTCACTTTCAACCTGAATTAGTTTTTAGTATTCATTCAGATCATTTAGTATTCAGACCAGATTGAATCTTAGATTTTGTGTAAAGTGTGATAGTTAGCAACTTGTAAACCGAGCCAAAGGCCTTTAACCTTTGCTAGCCTAACCTTTAAAGATATTTATTAATACAGTTAATATATTATAGTATTCAGGCTGTAAACTAATTAAATCTGGAGAACATTGAAGTATAAACTAAAGAAAGTTTTTATCCATCTTTCTAAAAAGTTTGTCACATCGCTTAAATTTTTGTGGCCTTTGACTCTGACAAATATTTATTGCACACTTCCAGTTGCGTGTGCGTAACAATGACTTCAGGCTGGAGCGAAAAGATATCTCAGCCTGAGTAATAAGTGAGCGTGTCATTTTAAGTGAGTGTTCACTTTCTTACCACTCTCATTTGTGGATGTGTTTATGTTGCGACTCTTTTCCGTCTCTTTTATGGCTCTTTATTTTCTCTGCTTTCTCTCAAAGTTCTGCTTCTTTGTCCCACTTTCTTTTTATCCCTCATCCCCATCTGTTTAAATATCTTTCTTCGCTACTCTCTCTTAGTCTTTTTCTAACTGTTGTCTTATCTCTCTATCCTCTCTTTGCCAACATCTTATTATGTTCTACTTGTCCCTAACTCCATCTCGTCTACCCTTCTGCCCAGTAGATGAGGACGAGGATGACACGGGGGAAGAACGGCTACCATCTTGTTTTGACTACGTCATGCACTTCCTCACTGTCTTCTGGAAGGTCCTGTTTGCTTGCGTTCCTCCCACCGACTACCTGAACGGTTGGGCCTGTTTCACCGTCTCCATCATCATCATCGGCCTGCTCACGGCTGTCATTGGCGACCTGGCCTCTCACTTTGGCTGCACCATTGGCCTCAAGGACTCTGTCACTGCTGTGGTTTTCGTCGCTCTTGGCACGTCAGTCCCAGGTGAGTCCCAGAATAGCAGAGAGGACACTATCTGATAAGGACATGTCATTTTCAACATTTTAATGGATGTTTTCTGATGAACCTGTCCTCTTCTTTGTCAACTTTTTGTCAGCTGATGAATTATATCGTTTGAATGATGTTTGTGAAAAGACTTCACAAGCGTAAACAGCAAACATGCTTCGTCATCAAGATGGTTGATATTCTTATTTCTTTCAAACTGACATTTTCACCCGACAGGAATAAAATGTCACTGAAGGCTCGGACTGTGTCAGCATTTTCAGTTATTAAAGGTCACACATGTGGCACGAATAAGGCAGCTAGCCCGACGGCTGTCACGCTGAGGTTTACTCTTTGTGAAATGAAAAATTATAAATGTTTTCTGCATCTTTTTGCAAGAAACTTGATTTTTGATCACCTGAAACACTGCAAAGGGAATTGCCGTGTGTACATGTATGGAACGTTTTCTGCTGCCTGTTGTTGTCATGGAGCAGTAATTACGAACCTCAAACAGATGTTTTTTCATATTAGATTAGCTTTTAGATCTAACATCACCACAGTTTTTTTTTTTTTATATATTAACCCTATCAAAGCAATTTAATTACCTAAATCTAATCCTTTTGTTCAAACAGAGCCAAGTACTTTTAATCTTTTCTACAGTTCTTCAAAAGTACAATGCCTGGCATTATTCTTTGTCAAATGGACATGCAATCGTTATGATCATCAGTTTGGTGAGACTATATTTTGCAAAAGAAGAAAATAAACTTTAGTAAAGCTTGTTAAAGATACTAATGCAGATGGAAAATGTCTCATCTCTCCACAGACACCTTTGCCAGTAAGGTGGCAGCTGTCCAGGACACCTACGCAGATGCCTCCATTGGGAATGTGACCGGCAGCAACGCCGTCAACGTCTTCCTGGGAATCGGTATGGCCTGGTCGGTGGCAGCCATTTACTGGCACATGAAAGGGAAGCCATTCGTGGTGGAGGCTGGATCGCTGGCTTTCTCTGTCACTCTCTTCACCATCTTCGCCTTCCTGGCCGTGTCGGTGCTGCTTTACCGGCGCCGGGCCCACATCGGAGGAGAACTGGGCGGGCCCAGGGGACACAGACTGGCCACATCAGCCTTCTTTTTCAGTCTCTGGTTCCTTTACATCCTCTTCTCAAGTCTGGAGGCCTACTGTCATATAGAGGGCTTCTAAACACACAGGAGGTTTAAAGTCCAGCTTCAGAGGCAGAAGAGTGAATTTTCACTGTGGAATTTGCGTGAGTCTTGAATGGCATGAAACAACCGAAGAGGCAAGGCTGAGGTTTTCTTCAACGCCTCCCTCTCTCTCCTTCTCTCCCTCCCTCAACCCCTTCTGTGAGGATGCTTGGAGGTGTGTGTCCTGCCCTCTAGTGTTGACAGGCCTGACTGACATGAGAGCGGCGGTCCTGAGTCAATGCAGCGTGCTTACAGCTGGGATTGGGTGGCCACCAACTCCAAAGGATGCCGATGCCAAGAGGCGGTCATGCACTCCACTGGAAGAGACTGTAGTCTCATATCTGGAGAGAGCAGAGTTAATCAGAAGTCTATATTTTTCTCAACATCTGATGAGAACGACTTTTTCTAGAAAAAAGTATTTTGGGGATAAAAACGCAAAAACTAAACAAAACGAAACAAAAACACACACACACACACACACACACACACACACAAAGAGGCATTGAAGAACTATTTTCGGATTTTAGAAAACAACAAAAGATTCTATAAGAAATGGAAATATGCTGATGAAACTGCGATGGACTCATAGTATTTATTTTTATTTGCATAGTTTCCGACAGAGCACTGCTGCGTTCTCAGAAGTCACATATTAAGAAGAGGATGAGGAGCAACGTTAACAGCTCATACTGGTAAATGAATCACCACTCGAACAAGCGCAGAGGAAGATGTGGACACAAAGAACACCGTCAAACTGCCCTGAACATTACTTCCTTACTCTAAACGTATCTATATATAATATATTTCCATATTTTCTGTATATTTTGAATATTTGTTTAAGTGTGGTCACCTTCTGCTCTAACAGAGGATTGATGTGGCTCGGGAGGGCAGGGGAGGGGAGGGGGAGGGCTGGGGATCAAACAATATATACTGGAACGATGTCTTCACCTTTCTAAGAGTTATGTATCTTGCATAGATAAAAGTACGACATTGTATTTTATTTATTTACTGATAATAGTCTCACTGGACTTTTCACCTTTTCAATCAGAAATCTGAAAATAGAAAAAAAAAAAAATCAAAACGTGTTGCTGCAGAGATAAATTCAAAGGTATTTTTGTACTGTTCCTTCCATGCACTTTGCTGTATAGTTCTACTTCTGGAGACTTCTACTTGTACATGTGCAAAAGGCCAACATTAAAGTTGTCACTGCGGACTGAACAGTGCCTGTGGAGGGAGAGGTGTTTGCTGCAACTGCCCACACTGACCAGCTATTTGCTATATGGAAAAAAAAAAAACTTTCTGTCTAAAATCATGCATAATCACATTTTAAAGCTGCACTAATTGATTTTCTCTTTGCTTTTTTTTTTTTTTTTTTAAAGAAATATTCTCACTTGTTACCCTAAGAAAATCTAACTCCTAATGCTCCTAAATGATGGCTTCCTCTAGTTTGGTGCAATCTACCAGGTTTCTATCATTCATTTTCCCTGATTTGGGATCTGATGAATGTAAAAGCCAAATGATATATATGGATATGCATATGAATGAAAGGCTTTTCCTCCAGGAAGACACTGCTCCCATGAGAACAAACATGTTGCATCATTAAACAAAATTGATTCCTTAGCAGCAAAACAGTGCCACTGATATCCTTCCCTAAGTTTTTTTCTTTATATTTTCCATTTCATGATCAATGTTTTACAAGTCATTTTCAAAAACAGTAAAGAGTAAAATGCTAAACACAATAAAAGTCCTCCCCGAGAGTAGCTGCTACAAATCTAAAGCAAGCGAATCAGAAACTGAGAATTCATATCTATACTGCAAACCAGGTTTCTTATCAGTCTTTATAAACAAGGTAATGTCTGAAAGCTAAAATTAAACCAAAGTTTTAACAATTGTTTTAACTTTTACATTCATTTTACTTCATTTTACTCACCCAGCCTTACATCAAAACATGTCATTGCTCTTATCAGTACAGAATACATTAGCATAATGCTGTATTACTCTGATACAAATATCTATTTTGGTTTAACTCACAGATGAAATCAGTATATTTTCATCTTTTGTTTTGTTTTTTTGTATTTTACTGATGTGTTGTCTTCAGTGACTGTGTGTTTCATTTCTCATCTTTCATTTACTCATTTTAATCTTAGATGTAGTTTTGCTTTGTTCTAAGAATTATTTCAGTATGAGTCAGTGTTTAATGTTATTTTTATTTGGTGGTTGTTCACCTTTAGCTGCCAAAGATACTTTGTTTTCTCCTGTTTCATATTCATGTATTCTGGTGTAATAACTCCCACACCACAATAATTATCCTGAAAAAATGAAGATCTCTTGCAACTGAATCATGTGTATCCACTTCACAAGTCTGAACCACATTAAGACAAGTTGTTTTCATTGTAAAACAATAAACTTTAAATTGTTGGCTGCAACAAGGCTGCATGACAAACAAAGTTTAATGATTGAAATAAAAAATGTTTGCTAAAGAAGACAAACAAATTGAAACAGCATCAGACTGTTTAAAGCAGCATTAGCTACATTCTGCAGGATTTAGAGACACCTAGTGGTGAAGCTTTAGATTGCAGATAACTCAGTTTCCAAAGTGGCTCACACTTCTTTTCCAAACTAGTACAACACACTACAGTGGCCCCTACAAACATGAAAAATATGAAAGACCCTCTCTAGAAGCAGAGTTTGGTTTGTCTATAGGCTGATGTAGAAACATGGGGATGCTTTACGGCTTGCCTCCAGGGGAACACTGCCTACATCCCCTGTATATGTTGTTTTCTAGGGTGACAAAAACACAGCAATTAGTTTTTTTCTATTATTTCAAGCTGATAAAAAACCTGTTTATGTTAGTTAGCATAAAGCTGACGCAGCTAAAACTGTTTTTAAATATGCCTCCCTTATTAAATTTTTTATTAATGATCAAAATAATAATAGATTAGTTCAGCTTTAAGAAAGGTGATATCATACTCAGAGATATTTTTTCTGCATTTATACTTTTTAACCTCCTCAAAAAATGTCAAAATCCTAACCATTTCATTTTTTTCTGATATATGTGATGCTCTGAACTGAAGCAGGATGAGAGGGCTGCTGGTGTGGGTCTAATAGCAGCCCTCCAGGTGGAAAGTAGACGGATATTCATGCTGAATGCTATACAACACATGAATGGTGCTTTGTTTATATAATGAAAGAGGGGGAAAAGAAACTCACAATAGCAGCAGAAAATATAGTTTGTTAGTTTATTTGCATAAATAGTTTGTTAATTTATTTGCAGAAATAGTTTTCAGTTTATTTGGATATATAGTTTGTCTGTTTATTTGCATAAATCCGTCTAATTTTCACTATTTTAAGAAACAAATTACCAAAGAGGTGGGATGAAACATCTGTTCACAAATATTACAAATACACTGGAGAACAAAAAAAAAAAAAAAAAAAAAAAAAAAGTCAGACGGAAATAGCAGTGACACAATGTCTCCACAAGGGGGATGCCCATCTCAGTCCCTGTGATTTTCACTCTTTCTTCTTCTTCTTCTTCTTCAGCACACCTCCTCCTCCTCCTCCTCCTCCTCCTCCTCCTTAGTGTTCTTCCTTTGTGGTGAGCAGTGATGTAAATATGTCTCATGGCTGAATTGAATTCTCTTTTCCATGCCCTGGACCACACCTGCTCACCTCACTCTAATCTGTCCCACACTGTCCCTCTTACAAACACACACACACATTCAGACACAAGCGATTGGTCCACTGCTGCGCAGTTTGAGGGGGCTGAGGCAACACAAACCCCACAGTATGTACATAATTTTTAGTGTATGTTCACACAGACAAGATATGCTGTTCTGGTGATGGGGGGTCCAGGTTGGGGGCATGACAACATAAATCTCATTTACAGGTTTTTCTGCAGCAGCTTCATCTGAGCCAATTGGAAGTGTGGAGTTTTGTTTTTCTTGTTTAAATCCTGTTCCAGGAAGTGTTTAATATCAGCAGGTAGCCACAAATGCAAGCAAGTGCCAGTGTCTCCATTTCATTTCTCTGCCTTTAGTGACTATCTGATTTATTTGACTGTATTCTTGGTTTTCTCTGCTGGGATGTGTAGTTGCTGAAATGCTGGCCAGTGCGTGTTTGTGTACTGTGCACGCTGCCATGCAGAAGCCAGGCTGTGCATCGTCTTCACACTTGTGTGCACAGGTGATGTTGTCGTTGGTCTGCACAGGGGCACAACTCCATCGATTCTTTCATTATTTTCGTCTTAAAGATCCATGTTTAATTCTGTGAAAGATGAAAAAAAATGCATTTATCACACACAGCAGTTCTCAAGGCGTCCGCCTTTGTTTTGTTTTATCTTTTTATTAGGTTGTGGGATGGAAGTGAAACATCACTGTGCAGTAATTGGACTTGTGGTTGTTGTGAGACACTGAGGAAAGTTTCATTATTAAGGTGAAAACTGTTCTTTTTAACTTTGTTTTTGTGTAAAAGAAAAGGGGCACATTTTAATGGATGGGTAAGTTTTCCTGGCCTGCTATGAGATGTCAAAAATAAACAAGCAAAATTCCAAAGTTGAGGCTTGAGATCAACTTGTTTTCTTCTTCTTCTTTTTCTTCTTCTTTCTCCAGAATAAAGCGAGCTTGTTGTACATAAGAAAGATACTTGTTTCACTGGCTTAAATGTATGAGGTTTTTGTCAAGGTTTTTCACAGTACAAAGTACAAGTTCAGCTTCAAGATCCAAGATAAAAGGTGAAATTCAACCGTTCGAATTATGTATAGATCTCAAAGTAAAAAGCACGAATGTGCCATGCAGTGAGGTCATATATACTGGATATTTAACTTCACTGCATATCAGTAAAGTTATCCAGAAAGTCTCTCAGCTGCTTCATCAGACTATAATTTGCCTGATGTTTGTGTGTTTTTCCTCAATGTTGATAATGACGAAGCTGCAGATGAACTGCTTTGTTTACATTTTAGAAAGAACAGAATTTGACTAATTTAGAATTCATCCACACAGCATTCAACGTGAACATAAGCACAGCACACACATACTCTTTCTTTCTGTGAACCAAACGTGTTTGTGGGAACACAGCACTTTTATTTAGTACACCTGACATTCATCATCTCATCAGGTGTGTCTCGTGATCATGGTGTCAAAACAAAACACAAACAAACATGGCTTAGAAAAAGGTTAGTGACAAGTTAGGATGGGAGAACATCTCAACGAGATCTTAATTTCTTAAACTCAGCAAAAATTCAAAAGCCTGAAAAGCTGGAGGAAAATTAGATCCACACATTTCTAAAGAGCACTTCAGTCTAACTGCTTATTAAAGGGTTTTCCCTCCCTTTTCTCCCTGTTTTTCTAAAATCATTCTTCAATCCACTTTTTTACTCCCTTGTCATTTCAAAACATCATTTAAGTGTATATTTGTGGCCTAATTAACAAAGATAGAAGAATTTAAAAAGAAAAATGTATTTTAAAAAGATTATCATTTTGAAGTATCCAAAGTGAAACAAGTCTGCAGCTATGTGGGAACTTATTTAAATCAGCACAGAGAAGAGCTTGAGTTTGACAGAAATCCTCCAGGTTATTAAAAAAAAAAAGCACACATGTATGTGTATATGTATATGGCATTATAGGCCAACTTATAACTTTTCAGTTTATTCTTTAATTTTGAGGTTTGATCTCATAATTATTACTTTCTATGTTGGAATTTTGAATCAGATGTCATCCAGTGTATCTGAAGGGCTAAACTATTGTCCTAATATGCAACAACTTCTACACAAAAATTTTTTTTTTAAAAACCAAAACTAAATAATAAGTGTTTAACATAATGTTTCACCACATGGACTTATAAAGACAAGATTTAGTTTTATTGCTTTAAATTCCTCTGGCCTGGTCCACTGGTCACATTCACTCAGTTAAAATAATAAACAAGCAAAGAGTTACTGAATCTCCAGCGTTTATCTGTCATATAAACGTTTTTCATTTACAAATTTCAAGTTAAAACTTAAAATAATCGTACATACACCTCACACACATCTTATTGTTTCCTTTTAGAAAAAGAAGCAAATCCTCCTTTGACATGTCGTATCGAAAGGACTTGGTACGCTGCATTTGACGCTGAGAGGTGGGCGGAAGCTAGATAGTTAATGACGTCTCTCTGGACCAATAGAAAACCTGTAAAATAATCGCACCTTGACGTGATTGGATGAGAATAAAAGCCCAATGCACAGCACAAGTTCCAGCGATGATTGGGTGTAGGATTGTGCATCGAAAATCACCGAGCTGCAGATGTGTGTTTGATGCTAACCAACGGCGGACGACGCAGCAGGATGCTGCTGTTAGTGACCCGCAGTGTTTTTGTGCGAAATTAGCAGCAACTTAGCTTTGCATGTGCGTGTGCGTGTGTGTGTGCGCGGACAGCAGGACGGTCCAGCCAGCCGCGTCAGGTGGATGCGCTGCAGTGATCCACGTCGCCCTTATGGATTGCGTCCATGGATGTCTTCAAACCCGCTTTGGACAATAGTTTGAGTCCCAAGGCGGAACCACAGGAAGAAGCAGATGTTTTTCGCTGGCCCACACCGGAGACTGGCCCCCGCTCCGCTCAGGATGCGCAGCCCACCGCGCAGGGCTTCTGGACCGCCGTCTTCGACTATGAAGCGTCTGCGGACGATGAGCTCAGCCTTTGTAAAGGAGACGTGGTGGAAGTCCTGTCCAAGGATTCCCTTGTGTCAGGAGATGAAGGCTGGTGGACTGGTATGATAGCGGACCGAGTTGGCATTTTCCCATCTAACTACGTCCGCAAGGGGAATGGCATCCCGGAGGAAATACGGGACACCTCAGAGCAGCAGTACTCGGTACCCCCTCTGCACCGTGAGTATCCCATTGTGCACCAAACCTCTGCTAATGAGATGAGAGCCATCGCCTAAACGCAGCACAGGGATGCAGTTTCATTTCATCCCCCATCCAGAGAAACCCCACGTTGAGAGTGCTGTGTCATGGCGAGCGCAATGCAACCCTGTTGGCCTAGACACACGCTGGCCAAGCATCCTCACAGCTTCAGGACCATTATCCAGACAGCATCCCATCTCAGTGGTCCAATGGTATCCATCAGAAAACATGTTAAAGATGTAGAAAGACTCTCAACATGGAAGGCTCTGGTTTTTAGTGTACAGTTGAGTTTGTGCTGAATTTGCAGCAAAAAAAAACAAAAAACAAAAAAACAGTAAAGAAAGAAATCTCCAGTTGTACTTCCAAAGCCAAGGCCTGAGACTGGGAGTAAGCAGAGGGGACAGCTAGAAAAACCAGCTCTCTCCACTGCCTTCATAAGAACATATAAAGGTGACTAAAACAAGTGTTTTGAGGACACTAAAGTCTGATTAATCCAGATTGTTTGGCTCTCTTTTTTAGCTGTTTCAGTCATTCACACAGAGACAGCTGGCCTACTTTCACACACCTGAAATATTTATTAAGGTCAGTCTGGTAAGCGTCTTCAGTTCAGAATCTGTAAACTGAATAATCGCTGTTCTCTTCATCACACGCTTTTCATTCATCATTTTTATTCTGTCTTTTGTTTCTTTTTTCCTCCAAACATCCAAGTCACATTGTAGGACAGATGCTCATCTTTGCATAGGTAGGGGTGGGTGTGGGGGGGTGTACTTACTGTATCTGGGCCAGCAGTGTTGTAAAAACTTTGAGAAAGCACTCTTCAACTAAATGACCTGGTTTAGAAATCCAGCCGGCTAAATAGTGAAAGAATGTAGGTTCACATCCTCTGATGTGCTTCAATGGGAATAAACTTGAATGTAATTGTCTCTTTTTTAAAATAAATATGTTGTTTTTGTTTTTTTTCTGTCTTCTTCTCTCCTTAGTCCTGGAGATTGATTTCTCAGAGCTCACCCTGGAAGAGATCATCGGGGTCGGTGGTTTTGGAAAAGTCTACCGAGCAGTGTGGCAGGGCACAGAGGTGGCGGTGAAGGCTGCACGCCGGGACCCTGACGAAGATGCCGAGCAGACCTTGGAGAGCGTGCGTCAAGAGGCAAAGCTCTTCGCCATGCTCAACCATCCCAACATCATGGCTCTGCTGGGAGTTTGCCTCCAGGAGCCCAACCTGTGCCTGGTCATGGAGTACGCGCGAGGCGGCCCTCTGAACAGGGCGCTGCATGGGAAACGCATCCCCCCGTGTACGCTGGTGGACTGGGCTGTGCAGATTGCCCGGGGTATGCATTACCTCCACAGCCAGGCCATCGTCCCCATAATTCACAGAGACCTCAAGTCCAGCAACAGTAAGATTCCCTCCCTTTACTTGTTGTATAAAATCAAGTCATGTTAAAAGAAAGTAAATAAATATGCAGAAAAATGCCCACATAGCTGACTTATAAAATATATCCTGTGACATCTTATTATTCTATTCACACTGGTTTAAACTGGTGAATAATTGAGAAATGAGAGCAGGAAGGAAAATAAGTTTGCCTCTGTGTTTGTGAAGCTGTTTGTAATCTGGCATTTTGTCCAACTGGATTCCCTAAATCCCAAGCCTATTACTGAGGATTTGTCCAATGCTCAGCCCCAGTCTCCCCATTGGAGGCTCTGACAATGCCTACATCAAGACCCTTGCCTGCCATTGGTCCGCTGTGTGGTAAAGATATCAGTAGTTCTACTTCCAATAGGCCGCTTTAAAGTGCTAAAGTCTGTCTAAACGGTTATCATCCCGGGCTCTGTAAGGGAAAACTCAACACACTCTTCACACGGCAGGAGAAGTGCAAGAGAAAGCTGCAAGCTTTCTTTTAGAGCTTGTCCAGAACCATTTGTGTCACCCTCACCCCATGCAGAGTAAAGGCTTTGGAGTTTTTGCAGATGGATTTCTGTGCAGGTCAAGTGCTAATTGTTTTTAAAGCTAGGGGGTCAACCACAGCAACACCACCGCCACTAAAATAAAATCGAATAAAATCAAATAAAGTGACCAATACAATCGATAATGCAGAGGGACAGATGACAAGCACACTATATCCAAAGTGGCAGGGATGTTACGCAACATGTGCAGCAAAAACACAGAAGTTGCAGAAACACGTTGAAAGTTTAACTCTCCTGGTGACGACTAGACGGTGTGAATTTATGTTTTTAATCCTAAAAGTAGGAAAAAATTGTGTGTTGGTGGAAAAATTTCTCCCATTTAAATGTGTGAATTGTTGTTGAATTATCGATTGATGTGATGTGTGATTAAACACTTTTACGTTAAGGTTTAAGTTGTCAGGAATAAGCAGAATCTCTGCTGTATTCTCCCGTTGGTATTCACTCTTGCTTTAAGTTGCTTAGTGGATTGAATGGTTGCACTCTCCCGCTGTAATAAGGAGAAAGCAACACAAATTGGCCATTTTTAAGCTTCATTAAATGGACATTGTTGGGGAGTGAGATGCATACGCAGCCACAACAGCTTGGCCACCAGCCTGCTCATGTTATGCTCTGGGATGGTTCCCTCAGCCTGGAGTTGCTGAAGTTCAACCAACGACGTCGTGTTGCTCCAGAACACACAAGCTGATCCCGTAGGTTTTCAGTTGGGGTTCATAGAGGGTCCTTCTATCCTCTCCACTCCCAAAATCTGGAGGTACTCTGTGGTGATCTTTGTTCTGTGTGAGAGAACATTACGGCTAAAAGATTAATGGTTTTTAAATTTAAATAGCAATATAAAACTTTGTAATTAGCAAACTGCAAAGGAGCGCATGTAACTTTCATGTACCTGAAACAGGTTTCAAACCTGCAGGATTTGACAAATCCACTTGCTCCAGAAATATTCACTGTTTGACCAGTCATTTCACCAGGATATGTTCTCTTTTTGAAGCTAAAAAATGCATCTAGCCAGGAATTTACTCTATTTCTGCCTCAAATACACTCATATTTGATTTGCGTTGCAGTTCAGTTCCCAACATTTTTTTTTCTCTATCCACTCTCGCAGCTGGTAAGTGGACTTATAAAATATAAAATATAAAAAGGACGGAGGAGAATATTTGTGAAAAACTGAGAGAAAATCTGAATGGCTCTCCCTCCTTATAGATACATATGGACTTTGCAGACATCTGGGATGTAAAGCCCATTAAACTTTACCTGAACTTTACCTGAACCTGAACTAACCATGTTAAAAACAGAAAAGCTTCAAGTTCCATCATGCAGTTAGTAAGTGAATCTTCCGTCCTTGTGTTGTAACATAAATCAGATTATTTTAATGTCATGTCAAGTGGTAGTCATTCATTTAATAGAAATTATATTTCTGCATGTTCACTGAACAGAAGCTGGAATTTTAAAAATTAAATCACAATATTTGTGAGAAAAATCACAATTAGATTGTTTTTCTGCAGATCATTCAGGCCTAGAGAGCATTTCCATCCTGGAGGATGAAGTTAGACACCAGATTTTGGAGACATGAGATCACTACTGGCTCCAGAATTGTAGCAGACATACAGCTTGGACTGACACACACAAAGCAGCGCTGAAATCTCAACAGAAGAATAAATACAGGAGAATATTACAGGGATTTTGGCTCAATTTTGGGAGTACTTCCCCTACATTTAGCTAGTGTTATTTATTCCACAAACACAGTTTATATAAGTTGTACCTTGTTGTAACAGTGACTAGTTGAGTTTTCCAGTAGTGTATTAAAAAAACACAATTTGGTGATGATTTTGAAACGGTGGGAACTTAATCCAGACAAGTCTCTGGATTTTCTTCTTTTAAGTAGAAGAAATGTAGATATCTGCGATGGACTGACGACTTGTCCAGGGTGTACAAGTCAATCCCGGCTCCAGCTTCCCCAAAACCTTTAATCACCTTTAACTAAGCAGTTAAGAAAATGAATGAATGAATCTAGATGTGTTAAACCAGTAATTAACATCAGCTGATTTTTACATCATAATTGAAAAACTGAATGTGAATAAGTACAATCTGAGTTCACTGCACTTTTCACCTCTGCTGCTTCTTTTCTCTCCAGTTTTATCCATTAAAATGCGACCAAATGGTCATGAACTTTCTCTGCATCTGAACATCGGAAACATGGAGATCAAACATGCAGCTGTGCACTTCCAGTTGCACGGCTGCATGTTTGCTTAGAAATTACTGTGACATAAAAACCAAATACAGTTTTTTCTCAGGATTTCTGCTGGGATAGTTGTTTGTTCAGCTTTACACATTATGTTTTTCAAATTAAGCAAACTATTTTGGGTTCTTATTTTCTTGTAAGATAGTTCAACTCATTACACGTTTTTTTTTGTTTTTTTTTTTTTACTTTATTCATCTCAAGTGTAAAATATTTCCAGTCACTTATCCATTCATTTTTCATCCCCACTTATTTCAACGCAGTCAGAGGAGTTTTTAGTCCAACCAGCTACTAAATGAGAGGCGATGTACACTCTGAGCAGATGCAGTCTATGACGATGTCAACACAGAGAGACAAACAGCCACTCACTCCCTCCTGGGGAGAATTTAGGGACCAACTAATCTAACCTGCATGTCTGTGGACTAAGCCGGAGTTACCAGAGAGAATTCACACAAGCACGGGGAAAACGTGTGAGACAGCGGTGCTAGCCACCACATCCAGTCGTATCCATTCATAAAGATGTGAAATCATTTAATAATCTCCAAACCAAAGTTTAAAGACAAGGTGCTTAAAAAGACACAAAGCAAGAAAAATACAAAGAAAGTAGAGAGAAAGTTGGCATTATCTTTTTTTTATTATCACCAAGGAGGTTATGTGTTTTCCAGCTTTTGTAGCATCTTTATACAAAGACTACTGAACATATTTTTATGATTTGTCTGAGAATCTGTCTCGGTCCAACTTAGATTGTATTAAATTTGGGGATTTATCCGGATCACCATCTGGATCCAGGAATTTATTTTTAAAACGATTCTTTATCATTCTGTATATTTGGATATAACTCCATAATAAATGATTGGCCAAATAATACTGCAGAATTTCCCAAAAGGTTTTACAAGATAAATCTGGATCCCTGCAAAATTCTGGATACTACCATCCAGAACAGGAAAAATAGCAGGTCTTTAGAATTCCCATCACCTCAAGAGAACAGATGAAGATATAAGCATGCAACAAACATCATTATACAGCCAAAACACTGGATTTATTATCAGTGTCTCTAGGAATCTAACAGTGTATACGTGTAAAATGAATGTAGGACACGATGATGGGCTGGAAATGAGCTGCTTGGAGGTCTGCACTCTTCAGGTGCTTTTCTAGTTTAAAATGGAAAGAAAGCTCCACAGTAGATACCAGAAGGACCATTTAGATGTATTCTCTGGTCAGTGTACATTTAGGTACAGAAATAAAAGCTTTTTTTTTCAGAGTTTAACTGTAAATCTACAGTTGATAGTTTTGTGGCTTTGATTGGCATTAAAATAATGATTAACTTCCCTAAAATCAAGGAAACAAAAGTCCAAGTTTACCTAGTTTAAATGTTTTGGGTTTTTTCTTATAATCATTATTGTTTATAACCCACATGAAAATGTGTTACTTTAACATTGCAGACGTTTTTTCCCCTTCGAGGCTTGTCAGTATTACTACTGTTAATAAAACCTGATCAGTGATGTTACTGAGCCGGTATGGAAGCCCTATTCACACAGTTGTACTGCACATGTTTTATGCCGGATGCCCTTCCAAATGAAACCCTCTTCATTTATCCAAGCCTGGAGCTCTGGCCCACAGAGGACAGGGTAGGAGGGCAGGACTCAAACCGCCGACCTTCAGGTCACAGAACAAGCTGCTCTATCACCTGAGCCACTGCTACCCCCTACAAACAGATCATTCAATATATTGTTTAAATCTCAGGTGTGTTCAGAAAGGCTGCATTCAGCTTCTGTAACTGTTCTCTACAAACAAAGTGGGATGCAGCCCTCCATGAATTAATTTGCCTGTTCTTGTCCTGGTTCATTTCCGATTGTCATTGCAACATGACTGCAAATGTTGATATTGCAATAACTTTCTGATGTTCAGCAGCTCTTAAAGGCTTCTAAGATTTTTCATTTCAGATAATTGTCATCAAAGTTGCATAATTGTCATAATAATCAATAAGCTGAGTGAAAGACAAAAAAGCCATATTTCCATGTCTTACCATCTAATGATGCTACGACAACTCTGTCTGGAAATCCCAAAAGTCAAGCAGGCTTTTAGGTTCCTGTTTAATAGGGCTGTGACAATATGCTTTTGTCCCGATTCGATTCCAATTTTTTGGGTGCCGATTGAATTTAAATTGCAATTCTCACAATTCTTCGATATTGCTGATTTTTGTAGATTAAAAACAAAATAAACGTACAAAACTTTTTTTTTTTTTTTTTTTGCTCGTCGTTTTTCTTGATTTCAATTAGGGGAAAAAAACACAGTCGCCAGACCATCATTCTGCTGCTATAATGCCCAAGAACACAAGTAAAAAGAGCAATAAAAACAATAAAAATGACAAAAAAATTTTATTATGGATTATTTTTATTTGTTTGAAAAGAAATTCAATTTTAAAATTGTGAAGCAAAAAAAAAATCCCAATTTCTGATATTTCGATTCGATTTTCTCACCCCTACTGTTGAACATAATGTACTATTCTTTATTAGGAATCCGTGTATGAATTACTAATTTATTACAAACCTTACTGAGTACAGAATGACTGCATTTGGTTGAAAAATTTCTGAGTCATGACACGATGCTCTTGGCTTTTATGGTTTCAGTTATCTCTGCTGGCTCAATTTCCCATCATGTACCATTAGAAGCTCTTATCTGAAGCGCTGTGCATTACAGAAAGTGCCTACATTTGAAGCCCGGCAGGCCTCGGAGTGAATCAGCTCCAGTTTGTTTCATGTTGCACCTCCTCGGCTACACTGGAACTGGGCTTTTTACTTCAACCGCATGTTTTGGGTTCATTTCTTTGAAAACTGTTTCCATAGCGTCAGAAAGCCGCGAGTTGCAGATGTAGAGGTGCTTGATGTGCACCGCAGCCTGCAGACACACCCTCTCGATTGGGCACGGCCACAGCAGATGGCCTGGCAGAGTGGAGCAGAGTGGGGGGGGTGAACATGTGGTTAGGAGGAGTCCTGCTTTGCCTGAGCATGTTAGGAATGGGGTGTTTGCGAACGGGTTTGTTGCAGCAGGATATTTCTGTAGTTGGAGTCTACGCTCAGTGCTTGCATGAGATGTGAAAATCCACAGTGAATACATTAGTATTGATCAGGAGGGTGTTTTCACCTGCTTTGGCTGTTCTAGTAGCTCACACTGTCCTGGTTTCTCTGTTCTTTTCTCTTTCTCTTCTCTGCTTTTATCCTGTCAATCCTTTCATTCCCTTCCACCATCCACACCCTGTTTTATTCACCCGTCATTTGTCTTTTTTATTTTTGCCATTGTGTGTGTGTGTGTGTGTGTGTGTGTGTGTGTGTGTGTGTGTGTGTGTGTGTGTGTGTGTGTGTGTGTGTGTGTGTATCCACATGCATTGTGCCGTCTCACGGGACTCCCGCTGCTGCCACTCCAAACATTTCAAACCCCGACGACGACAATGATGATGATGATGATTACCTGGAACCTTTTACTTTAACCATAACCCCACCCTGATTACCCCTTCCCTCTCTCATCCTCCAACCTCCCTCACATTTTTATACCAACCCCCCACCTCCCCTTCTGCATCGCTTCCTGCTTCACCATTGCCGACCACTCCAGTTTTGATCCTGGAGAGGGTTGAGATGGAAGACCTCAGCAACAAGACGCTGAAGATAACCGACTTCGGCCTGGCTCGAGAGTGGCACCGCACCACCAAGATGAGCGCCGCCGGGACCTACGCCTGGATGGCGCCGGAAGTTATCCGCTCATCCATGTTCTCCAAGGGTAGCGACGTTTGGAGGTGGGCAGAGGGAGGCCAGAAAGAGGAACAGTTAAACCACCAAGCACGAGGAAAAGTTCACACACTGACTCATGGGTTAAAAAGCTAAAAGGTTTATTTAGAATTATTTAAAAGTATAGTACTTATTTTTTATCATTTATCCCTCATCAGTACAGGTGCAAATTAATTATCTTTTGTTTTAAAGTTCAGAGCATGAATGTGTGTAATAGTTTTATCTTTTCACATGTGACTTTGACATACTCACCTATGCGTTATGACCAGAATATCACTGCATTTTTTTGGACAGTCGTTCTTTCCAGAACCAAAAACCAGCTGATTTATTGGTCAAATTTGAGAGTAGGGGGAGGATCTGTCGGTCCCAAGGAACCTCGCCAGACAGACAGAGAAGCTCTGGCAGTGTGTTTTTAGACATGAGGAACACAAGTGGTGAATGAACATAGTAACCTTTTATTATTTCTAAAACTTTCCTCATTACATTATGAACATGGCTGTCGGTTCGGGGGAACACTACGTAGTTCAGCCACATTGTGGAAGTGGAGTCTTAGTGGCCATAAGGTTGGCTCTCAGTTGGGACAGATAGTTGGAACAGCATGATCATGGGTTAAGTTAGGCTTTCAGAAATATAGTCATAGTTTACCTTTAAGTTTGATGCTATAACAATCATAAGCAGAACACACCAGGAGAAAACACACCCAACCCATTCTCTCCACCTGGCTTGTGTTGGCTTCTTCTACAGCTTGCTAGAACCCCACCTGGAAAATGTATGTCTGTATGTTGGTGCTGCTTCCTTCAAATGTTCAGCATAGAACATATAAGTCGCCTGACTTCACCTTTTTGAAGTTGGACGTCATTAAGCAAGGTATGTCTTATGACGTATAGAAAAACATAATTTGGACGCGATGACAGGGTGAAAAGGTGACTGTCCATTTTTACCAGATTTGATTGTCTGGAAAGAAAACATTTTTACCTTTTTTATGGTAAATGTTTAGTGAACAATAAAACTAATGATGAGATTTGATGACTTTACCCTGCAAGTCTGAATGGCTCACATGCATGCATGTAGGAGTGGCCCTTGAAATTTCACATACCTGGGACCCAAAATGAAATGCCTGGGTCATTTAGGTGTCAGGGTTTTTTTTTTTCTTTTTATTATGTGTTCAGTTGGCAGTGACTTCAGAGACACATTTATTTACTCTCAAGCACCAAAAGGAAAAAAATTCCCCATTGTATGTCTATTTTAATAGAATATTTTTTTCTGGTCTTGGTTGTGAGGAGCAAGATTTTAAATGAAATGAGTAAATTAATGTCAACAGGAGTGACAACCAGTGGGGGAGAACACGTGGGGTGTCTAGCTCCAGTCCTCAGTGGCCACAATCCGACAGGTTTTTCCCATATCAGTCATTGTGCAGAATTTCATAGGTTGTTTGGTCCATTTGGTATTCTCCATGGGTCCATGTAAGCCCAGTGTGTTGGAACAGGGATACATGAAAGCCTTCCGGACCGCGGCACTCTGCGACCGACTTTAGACAACCCCAGTCGATGAATCCACCATAGAGTGGAATGATGCTTGGCCAGTAATCCTACAAAGTGTGTGACTCATTGCCGGCTTTGTTGTCAGGTCAGAATTTTTCATGCCTTTGCATGACATTAGGGGAATTTACCATCCCCATTCGTTCCTGGTGTGTTGGATTCATGGTTCGACTCATCAGCGTGCAGTCTTGGGTCTCAGCACTTCTCTGCCCTTCAGAAGAGAAAATGTTCAACAAAAGTTATTTCCTGCTACAGTCACGAATATTTACACGTTGATTTAGACTCTTTATGTATGTTTTTCTTTATTGTTTTTCCAACATTAAAGTTATGGGGTGCTGCTGTGGGAGCTGCTGACTGGAGAAGTCCCGTTTCGAGGCATCGATGGACTCGCGGTGGCTTACGGTGTGGCAATGAACAAGCTGGCTTTGCCCATTCCCTCGACTTGCCCTGAGCCTTTTGCACGTCTTATGGAGAGTAAGAAAACCAAATATGTCTCGGCTGTATAATTAAAGGCATCATTCAAAGTTTCTGACATGCACCAAAACCTCATGGAGCAGTGTTCCAGAGCTGGAGGTTTGCAAAACATATAATTATTTATTAGAAAAGAGAAGACTGACCACATGATTCTTATGCATTTATCCACTGCAGCAGCTTCATTGTCTGAACTATATCTGATAAGCAGCAAATAACCAAAAAGAATTTGATATTACTTATTGGTATTCTGAAAGAATTGGCTTTTATTGGCCTACATTTCTGAGGCTGTTTTTCATCTTTTCCCACAGACTGCTGGAACCCAGATCCTCACTTTCGTCCCCAGTTCACAACCGTTCTGGACCAGCTCACAGCCATTGAGGAGTCAGGATTCTTTGAAATGCTTGCAGACTCCTTCCACTCTCTGCAGGATGACTGGAAAGTGGAGATCCAGGAAATGTTTGATCAGCTGAGGACCAAGGAAAAGGTAATGACTGCACGGTTTTATTTGTCCTGTGCATTAAGGAATCTCAGGAAGTTGCAACAGTTTTTACTCCACCTGCTCCGTCTGGATGCTCCAGGAGCTGCGATCGTGGGAGGAAGAGCTTAGCCGCGCAGCTCTGCAGCAGAAGTGTCAGGAGGAGGCGTTGAGGAAGCGCGAACAGGAACTGGCGGAACGGGAGATCCACATCCTGGAACGGGAGCTTAACATCATCATTCACCAGCTCTACCAGGAGAAGCCTCGTGTGGAGAGCAGGCAGGGCAAGTTCCGCCGCAACCGCCTTAAGCTCAAGGATGGGAACAGGATCAGCCTCCCATCAGGTACTGAAAACAAGTTCTAGTGTTCACTGTTGGTATATGTAACCCTTTACTCAGTGGTAAGGCAAATTACTGCGTAATTGTAGTGTAATGTGGTAACAGTAATAAGGGCTAGCAATCAGAGGATCAGGATTCAACTGAGAGCCAATGAGTTGAGCAGCAATAATGAGCAACACAAGGTTAATGTTGAGTAGCAACTCATGGATTCTCTCATGAACATGGGCCAATGGCCAACAAGAGAAAATAACAATAAAATTAACCCCAAAATAAAATGAATAAATAGACAACCCTGGTGTGCACGCACAAAACACATGAAAAAATATATTGTTCGTTGGGCCCTTATAAGATCGGGATTGTTGCAGGTGCACCTGATTTTGACAGTCAGTCAAAATGTAATATCTTGCGTGTGTGGGAAAGTGTATGTGGTTATCTTTTCCCCTGGGTCCATTGGCTCGCCATCTGAATCCCGTCCAGTGACTTGGGCTCTTTTGACCATTCCAAAAAACCTGACCATTGCTCTGTGATTAGCGGAGCCTTCTGTGCCTGACGCAGCTCACAATGAATATGGAACTAGCCGACTTGCCTCAATGTCTAGTTGCTCGGCTCTGGCTTGCAGCAGACATGGGAGCAGCCGTTATCTCCCTGCCTAACACGAAATTTCTCTTTCTTTTTTCTTTCGAGTCCTCTAAGCATGCAGCTTTCTCTCACTCTTGTGGTGGAAGCATGGGAAAAAAACGAAGAAAAAACGTGCAGAGCCTCACCCCTGAGCTTACAGGCCGGACTAGAGTTGTGTAGTCTCTGATTGGTTGTTGAGGAGTAGGTATCCCCACGTGGGATTAAGTGAACAGAGTGATGTCTTCAGGTGCATTAGGATATTTAAAACTTTGTTGATACCGTGAAACAGAACACAAAAATAAGCACTTGTTCTTTTACTAAGAGTTTTCTTAATCTAGTCTACATATAGATTAGTTATTTAGGTTTTAAGTTTAGTACAAATGTCATGCCGTGCCGAAGAAGCGCATGCCGAGCTAACGGTGTGTTCAGACCAAACGCGTTTTGAGCGTCAAAAACACTCAAAACGCTGAACGCTCTACGCTGGTCACTAAACTGCCACTTTTGTGTCCGACGCCCAAAACGCTCCTGCCGCGTCTGCCGCTTGTCTGGAGCGAGCGGCAGATGCGGCGGAAAAGAGAGAAGGGAGGCAGCGCTTTTCTTGCAGTCAGTTTGAATGATGGCGGATTCAGTAGAGCAATGGCATGGTTTTATTTAATAAATAAAGCTAGAGAGCGTTGTCGTAGGGCAGTGATAGTCACTATTAATGCAACAAGAGTCGCACTCAGCAGAGACACCCCCCCCCCCCCCCCCCCCCCCCCCCCAACAAAGCATTGCTAGGCAACGTATCCTGCTACCAAGCAGCAACCTCCGGTGGTTAAAAGTGAAGCCTATGCGGAAGTGCATAAAACTGCCCTTCAAATCTCCATAGACTCCCATGTTAAAAAGACCAACTTCACAGCAGAAATAAACATGGTTCAAAAATCCATTTTCGGTTTAATAGGTCAGATTTACCTTCATGACAACTGTGGGGGAGTGAATTTATTTCTAACTCGGCCGTTTTAAAGTAATTGAGTCTCGGAGTTCGGAAAATTTAGGGGCGTGTCCTTTTGATTGACAGGTACCAATCTCTGGCTTCAAGTCAGAAGAACGTAGAACAACCGCGGTTTTTAGCCAGTTAACAACGTGACTTAGCTTTAGCCCGCTTACCTCCGTTAGCTGGGTAGCTCCCGTTATCTCACTTAGCTTTTAGCTACAGAAAGCTCGGAGTTCGCTCGATGTCAATAATCCGCCATGACGATCACGGCTCCCCTCTCAGCTCCACCTCTTTGCCCATATTTGTATTTTCCGGGTGAGACGACGCGCATGACACTGCCAACATGGCGACGATAGGAACCGCCCACCAAACTTCAATTCAGCTCTTCAGAAATGTACGGGTGATGTCACGGAGACTCCGTCCATCTTTTTATATACAGTCTATGCATGCTACGTTGCCAAATCAGTAACATTCAGCTTTTTAGCAAGGAATGGTTATCCTAAATATTGCACGGAGTAATGGCATCTGCCCCGTGTCTGGGTTCACCACAGAAATCCTCCAGGAGATATGAGGTGATCGCTCTGATTGGTTGACGCCCCACGTCAAGCGACTAAAGTTCAGCTTTGCTCATCTCTGGCTTTTGATGTGCGGAACGCGCGTCGAGCTTAAAGAAACTTCTTAAATTTTCGGTGCGTTCCGCGCTGAACGCTGACGCCCAAAACGCTCAAAACGCGCCGCGAGAAAGCTCGACGCCCCCTTCCCGTGCCTCCACATAGACTTTACATGGAAACCTGCCGCTCTTGATGCTCAAAACGCGTTTGGTCTGAACACACCATAAGAATATGCAATGACAAAGCAGCAATCTGAATCTGAATAATAGTCTTGATTACAACATATTCTTGGGTTTTGCATGCATTTGCAATCTTTTCCTGTCAGATGGCTAAAGCTTGACTTAATTACTATTGGAGTTTATAGCTGAACCAGAAACTGCAAGGTGATCTGTGACTGCAAGACAAGCCCATATCATCATCTCTCCACCACCGTGCTTGGCGTTTTGTGTGAGCTGTTTGTACTGATAAGCTGTGATGGTGATGTAGATGATGAGCTAACATCTCCACTCGGGTCTGATTGATCTGAAAGGCATTGTTGCAGGAGTTTTGTGGTCTGTTCAGACTAAACTTGGTCAGCATATTCTATTCAGAGAGAAGAGATTGTAATCCGCTTGGGAACCCCTTCAAACAAACCGTACTTGTCCTTTTCTAATTGTAATGTAATGAACTTAAAGGACTTAATGAAGCCTGTAGAGACGGAGATCTAACTCTTTGTTTTGGGTTTTTTTTTTGGGTTTTTTTTGTTTTTTTTAAGCAGTTTCTCTGATTATTGGCCAGACTGACCTTGGGGTAAACTTCTGGAAATATTGGCAGCTGTCTTGAATGTTTTCCACTTGTGACCAGTCTTCCTTATGGTGGGATGATGGTCTCCAAATTGTTTGGAAATGGTCTTATAATCCTTGCCAGAACGATAGACAGTAACAGCTGCTTCTCTAAGACCACTGCTGCTGACACACACAGAATTAACGCACATGTTGAAGATCATTTCATAAAGTGTGTTTTATTAGCAACACCTGGCTCTTACCAAGCCTCAAAGCATTGCTTAGGTTTACATGCTAATATGTCACCTTTTGTTCGTCAAAAGTTTTATTTACTGTATTTTTAAACTCAAATGATATTGTGATGTGTGGATCCGCTCCATGTTTTTTATGAAATACTTTAGATTTCCAACACAAAATCACAGTGCAGGCGTCTCCTTCTCATGATCGCCGGAGGAGTTTGCTCAGCAGCAGTTCCAGCCCTCCAGCCAGCCCACCGATGCTGCCTCGCCTGAGAGCCATCCAACGTAAGCGCAACAAGTGTCCCATATTTAAAATATGATGTCATTAAATAGGGAATTATGGCCACTGTGAATCGTTTTAGCTAATCTGAATTAAGCTTTTCTTTAGTTTTAAATCCTGAGAAGCTCTTTATTGTCATTTTGCAGTCACTCCGGGGGAGGGGTGCACCGCCTGGGGCCGCACAGGTTTCCAGCAAGGGGAAGAAGAGCTGGAGAGGAAAGGGTCCAGGAAGAAGGGCCGGTCCCGTGGATGTGGCATATACAGGGAGCACAGCGCTGATGCTAAGTAAGAAAAATATGCTTTTAATTCAAGTTTTGATGAAGACAACTTAAATGAAAAGCCGTGGAAAGTAATTTACATCCTTCCTCACAGTGTGAAGCCTCCCCGTGAGGGCAGTCGACAGCGGTCCTGCAGCGCCCCAAACCTCCGGAGATCCCCGAGGCATAGTCCAGCAGTGCCGGGGGTGCCAAGCCTTGTGGAGATGGGTAAGCAGCAACAGCTTAGCCAGTATGTTTCTCTGTGTCTGGCATGTGTCCAGTCATCATGAAAATACAGAGAGCAGCTGGCAGTTGTTGGCTGGCAGCTCACAGCTGTGTCAACAACTGAAGTTTGCAACTTCATATCATAAATTCATTGGAAAATATGCTTTGTATTTATGGAATTTAAGAAAGTCAAGTCACTTCCGAGCAGAAGTGTCCAAACTTTTCCACTGAGGGCCACACACAGACAAGTGTGTGTGTGTACATGACAGGTTGGGCCACTCAGGTGAGATGTATAGCCAGACCGCTAGTGAAAAGCATAGACTGTATATAAAGAGATGGACGGAGTCACCAGCAGGTTTCTGAAGAGCTGAATTGAAGCTCGGTGGGCGGTTCCTACTGTCGCCATGTTGGCAGCGTCATGCGCGTCGTCTCACCCAGAAAATACAAATATGGGATAAGAGGTGGAGCTGAGAGGTGAGCCGTGAGCGTCATGGCGGATTATTGACATCGAGCGAACTCCGAGCTTTCTGTAGCTAAAAGCTAACCAAGCTAATCACAAGATAACGGGAGCTAACCAGCTAACGGAGGTAAGCGGGCTAAAGCTAAGTCACGTTATTAACCAGCCAAAAACCGCGGTTGTTCTACGTTCTTCTGACTTGAAGCTGGAGATTGGTACCTGTCAATCAAAAGGACACGCCCCTAAATATGCCAAACTTTGAGATTAAATTACTTTTAAACGGCGAATTAGAAAAAAAATTCACTCCCCCCCACAGTTGTCATGAAGGTAAACCTGACCTACAAACCAAAAATGGATTTTTGAACCAGGCTGTAAACATGTTTATTTCTGCTGTGAAGTCGGTCTTTTTAACATGGGAGTCTATGGGGATTTCCTCTGTTTTGCGACCAGCCCCTAGTGGATGAAGGGGGAACTGCAGTTTTGTGCACTTCCGCATAGGCTTCACTTTTAACAACCGGAGGTTGCTGCTTGTTGAAAAGTTAGAAAAATCTATCCAAAGTTTACAAAATATGCTTCATTTTTTAACATGTTTACAGAAAAAACAGCTTTCCTCATAGTTGTCCACAAATTGATTTTCATTCATTTATTCAGAAAATAGTTTAGCAGCCCATCTAAAAGGCCTGTACAGAAAAGGATTGTACATCTCTCGCTTGTTATTTAAGTTATTCGGTTTATTAACACACCTTTTACTGTTTGTTAGAAACTTTTATTAACTTTAACTGACTGACTGGAACTTAAAAACAGGTGTTTCCATCAAGTCACTTTTGTTTTTATTCATTTTAATTATCTTTGGTATTTTTTAGTAAAAAAAAAATAAAATAAAATATTTGGTGAGGTGATAACTTCATGGCGTTGTTTTCAGAAAATGAAGACTGCTGCTTCACAACAGAACCAGGAGCAACTCCTGGTCAGTCCTACCTCTGCATTCCCTTCCAAAAGGAGGCCCAAGCATCTTCTGCTGCTGACAATGATGGAGATGAGTACTGCCTCAGCAGCCAGGTGCCTGGAACCCCACCATGCAAGAAAAGCCCCGGTGGGGGCCGGCGTTCTGAGCTGGTCCTGCTGGGCTGTGGGGCTCTGCTGGCTGCCGTCGGTCTGGGTTGCAACCTACTCACTTTGGCCCAGCCAGAGGAGAACATTAAACCCCGATGGGAGAACTTCTTCCATAAAACGGGTGGCCAAAAGCGAGGCGCCAGCCCCCCCACTCGCAGACTGTTCCGACGGGAAAGTCCGCTCAAGCCTTCGGCGCCCTCACTACCAGAGCGAGGTCTGCCCTCCTCGTACACGCTGCTGTCCTTATCATCGGTGTCTGACTGCAACTCCACCCGCTCGCTGCTGCGCTCTGACAGCGAGGAGCTGCTGGTCTGCCACCCCACCACGCTGCCCTCCCGGCCTCCTCTCCCCCCTCCCGGCTCGGAGCAGAAAGCATTCCAAACGCCTGCCAACCCGCTGGTCAACACACACGTTGAGAGCTTCAAGCGCAACCCACGCCAGTCCCTCACACCCACCCACATCCCCTGTGCACCAAGCTCGTCACGTAGCCTGCGTCGAACGCCATCAGACGGAGCCATCAAGAAGAGCTGCCCTCTCAACAGCCTGGAGCCTTTACCAGAAAAAACCGCTTTAGAAAACACAGGTAAAGTCCTTTTTTCCTGTTTGAGGTGAATAAATGTTTCATTTTGGCAAATCATTTATTTGCAGATATACAGTTGTGCTCATATTTATTCATACCCTTTCATTAAAGAGGGAAAAAAAACAGCTGCCTGTAAGATAAGCTGGAATTGACTAAAGTAATAATAAATAAACATTTTAGGAAAATCATTACATTATTTTCTAATTGTGGTTCAATAGAATTTTTTTTTGTTTTTAAAAAGCAAACAGATAAGATAATTTATTACATTACTTGTAAACTAATATTTAGTTGAAAAACCCTGTAATGTTTCTGCTCCAGTCAGGTGTTTTCTGTTCCTCTCAGTCAGACTTCTGCACCTGTTGACAGGTATTTTGTCCCACTGTTCAACAGAAAAATCAGCTCTCATTTGTCCAGGACCAATTTGTTTGTTTGTTTTCTTTCTTCAACTTTCTTCAACTGTTTTCTTTCTTCAACTAAATGAAAAAACAGTGTCTTATATTACTAAATTATATTTTTGCTAATGTTTAGTTATTGTTCCTTTTTTAGGTCTCCAGTTATTTGAATGACTGTTGTAAATTCAGCCTTTTCTTTAATGAAAGAGGATGAATACATGTGAGCACAACTGTACATTTATGCCTTGTTTTCTTTACATAAGTCTTCATTTTTAAGTGCTTCACTTTGACTGTTTTTCTGTTGTTAAAACAACGTAAATCTTGAACAGGCGGCTTGAGGGGTTTAAAGGAAGACTGTTCTGAGGTTCCCCGGCTCCCCAATCCAGATGTGGTGTTCCCCCCAACACCTCGCCGGCGCTGTCCTCCCGAACGCCCCAAAACCTTGGACTTTGTTGCCCGGCCTCGGCCATCGCCTCGCGCACGCTGCGACGTGTTCTGGGCAGAAGCAAGATCCAGGGTAAACGGGCAGACACTGGGTAACGAGTCCCCTGCCAACACCTCCAGCACAGAAACTCCACCCACAGTGGAGTTTGGGAGAGAGCCAGCAGTGCTGCCCACCCCCATGGAAGCCCCCACACCTTACTCCCCCCGCAGGAATGAAAACCTGTTGGACACGCTGGACGAGGGACAGTGCCGGGATGGAACCGTCCCGCTCTGCAGACCTGAGGTCAGCCATCCCAAAGACTCACCTTACCGCTACAAACCAGGATTCTGGTCCTAAGTCACCCGACTCTTCAGCTGCAAGTCTGGGTCCATTCGTTTGGAACCAACGTGGGATTCTCCACCTTTCTCCATCGGCAATACTGTAACTTATCCGCAGTTAAGAACTTTACTGTTAATATTTGACCTTTTCCGCATTTGGGTTTGTTGACATTTGCACGATAATCATCTAGTTAGGCATCGTAAACAGCTGAAGCAAAGCAGAAAAAGTATGACGTGAACCAGGTGAGGTAGCGATGCATCAGAGAAAGAGGAATCATAAATTATTCGGCAGGTTCAGGGTCTTTCTATCGCATTTTCACATTCATGCTGTGAAAGCAGAACGGCGCTGTGACACCTTCACAAAGCTTTACAAACTTTTCTTATTCATCTTAAGTTCAAAATTGTGCATTTAATGAAGTGCACTTTAGGGAAGCATTGTGAATGTAAAGCTTCATTTTTTTCCCCTCTTTTTTTAAATTAAGGATTTTTTTATTTGTCATTTGTCTGCAAATTTTTGTCATTTGATCTAATCTGGACAGTGTAGTTCTCACTCCTGTACAAAAAGGGGGGGTGGATTCCAGTTTTGCACCAGCCACCTGTCCTCACTGATCACTTCTACACAGAAATATCCCACAGACAGGGACAGCTTTTCTTTTTTATATGACCACTCACCGCCTTTATCAAGCCACATCCATGAAAACGGGAAAGTTAGAAAATGGGTCAAATAATTTACTGATTGTCTTATTTATTATTTGTAGCGTTATTTAAACTAAAAAAAAAGAAACGTTGAATTTTATTGTGAGTTTGATTTTGGACTTTTGAGGATGCTATGTGAGAAACAATGTCTAACAGGTGGAGCACGCCCAGTTCCCTCCGGAGTATTTCTGATTGTAATGATTTATTTATTTTATTGATTTTTCTGATACCTTTATTTTTTTTTATAATAACTCTGACTCATTGTAATTGCCTTGGTTTTTTTTTTTTACACTTGTAAATGCTCTTAAAGAATGGGGTTTTTTTTTTTAGGTGTCAGCTTTTGCACAAAACATTCAAAAATTTCCTTCTCTGCATTTGTTTGTTTGTTTGTTTTGGATCTCAGAATTTCTTCAAAATTCAACCAGGATACAAACAAGAAGTCCTGATGACGGATTCTGTTAATGACATTGGTTTAATGTTTTAAATGAGTAAAATATAGAGTTAAAAGCTTTCCTTTACTCTGAACAAGTCAGTTTAACTCTTTTTTTATTTAAATTCGGAAAAAAAGGGAATAATTCGTTTAAAAAATATATTGATACATTATTAGATAGCAAAACAGCTAAAAACATTTATTTATCTATTTATTCCATTCATATAATAACTAAAAATAAATGCATTTACATCAGTACATTAAATAGATATTTTGTACTGTATTTAATATCTCACTTGTTAATATATTTGAACTGATGAAAAGTTCATTTGATATTAAAAACAGCCAAGCATGTATTTATTTGATACATTAATGTTATAAATATAAAATAATTATTTAAAATGCATTAAATATATTTTACTGTTTGATATCTAATTAATGTGTCAATATAGTTCATTTAGCTGTTTTTAAAAAAAAAAATTTTTTTTTTATTTAATTTTTTTTTTTTTTTTTTTTTTTTTTTTTTTTAGTTCTTTAATTGTATTTAAACAATTGGGAGATTATTAGTGTAGAATCTACTCTGCTTCTGCCAAGAATAAAATCTTACCGGATGTCTGTTCAACCCACTGAGTTACAAAAGAAGAGCGACAACATTAATTTGACAATGATCACAACAAACAAATTCCAACTTCATGTCTTAATGCCCGTCTCATCTTGTCAAATGTTGAGTGACCTCTAATATTTGATCTCCCTTCGTCCTGAGCGCGACATCATCTCAATGTAAATGTGAATGCTTTTGTTCCTCTGAGGCCGGTGCAGAATGTGAACATGCTCATCATAAACTGTATTTCAGCTACAGGTGCTAGTTGGAACGTTGCTTAAGGTCTTCTTGTCTGTTTGAAATCTCACCACAAATAAGCTGAACTTACTGTTGTGAATGGATGTTGTTTGGGGTGAGAATAATACTGTTATTAACTGACTTGTATTTGCACTGAAACACTAATTTGAGTAAAATTGTGGGGAGAAAAAACTGCTTATTTGACATTTTTGGGGGTTTTGTCTTTTAACTTGTGCATCTTTGGGTGATCGCACACATAATTCCAGGTGAGTGTTACCGCTGCATTGAATAAAAGTAATTTTATATGTAGTTTCAGTTTCAGCAGTCTGCTAGAAGTTACTAAGCAGAAATTAGCATGAGAAGACGGGCAGACTGTGGTCATAACAGGATAAACATGATCAGTCACTGTCAGAGCTGAAATGGAGACTCGCTCATCAGACCAGGAAACAGTTTTCCATCTTGTATTGTCCCGTTTTGATGAGTCTGTGTTAATTGCAGCCTCCGTTTCCTGTTCTAGCTGCCAGAAGCGACACCTGATGCAGTCTTCTGCTGCTGTAGACCATCTGCTTCAAGGCAGGCTGGAACCAGTGGTTGTTTTAGTTACTGTTGCCTTCCTATCATCTCCAACCAGTCTGCTCATTCTCCTCTGACATCAACAAGACGTTTTCATTCACACTGCCGCTCATCAGATATTTTCCCTTCTTAGATCATTCTTCTAAAAGTCCCAGAGATGGCTGTGTGGGAAAATCCCAGCAGCTCTATCAGCAGATGTCTGAAATAGCATTCCACATTAAAACTCCCTTTATTCCCCAGTTTGAAAGCGAGTTTGAAAATCTCCAAATTGCTAAATGCATCAAGTTACTGCCGCATGATTGGTTGATAAGCTATTTGTGCGAACAAGGAGTAGAACAAGAGGTAACTGTAAGTTTTATTTCACCTCATGTGGATGGCAGCTGGCTGAGTCCTCTGTGATGCAATGGGGAGAGGGTAAATGTGATGTAATGCTGGGAAACTCATTTTTTTACTGCTACTTTTACTTGTAGCAAAAACCTATTGACACCCCTTCATGGAAATGGTATTCCTTGTGGTCTCTTTCAGAGTGATGATGCCTGCAGAAATGGTTTAGTGACGCTTTGAGGAGCACGACAAGTTCATATTTTCCAAACTCCATTTGAACAACTGTAGGAGGTCCTGGGTATAGAAGTGTGTTAAAGGAGGCTCTGATCTTCCACATGAAGCATGTGCTTATGTTTTGTCTGATCAGGGTATTTCTCTGATGTTAAATATCATCTTAGTAGGATGATCTGTGTCATAACAGCAAGTCTGGAAAATCCAATCCAAAGGCCCATCCCGACCCAACCCCAGATAAACGGCAGAAAACGGATGGACGGATGGACCTGCTCAGTACTGAAGAAGCTTCATCGTGGCATTTCCATCAGCTTTGCTTCATTTGTTTGTTTGTTTCTCTGCATTTTCATTACTTTTTCTCCGCTTATCTCCTTTTGCTTATGAGGAAAAACAAGAAGAACTGAAGGGAAATCAGCAGCACCACCAGAAAGATTTCAACCAACACGTTTATTACACCTTTACTATACACATAAAATATTTGCAGATACAGTAAATGTCAATGAAGTGCTTTGTTTTGGCATTAATAAACACAAACGGCTTCCCTTTACTTTATATTTTGATGTGGTTTTATAAAGTAGCCTATTTACATTTTGTGATATGTCTTGTTAGCTCGTACTGCTCTTTGCAACCATGTGCTCTTCGTGTGCTCGTGTTTTGTGTTAGAAACCCACTTACAGAAAGCACCTTTAGTACAGATATGATCAAGAGTATAAAAAAAAAAAAGAAAAGTGACTTTCATAGCGCTTTCAAAATGAGCGTTAAGGTGACGAAAGTGTAGGTGGTTGTTACTCACTTATTCCAAGGCATTTAAAACACGGCTTGTGCGAAGGCAGGTGCTAATTTACAGCGACGCTCGCCTGCAGACATGCTGGACCTCGTTGCTCCCATGTCTATCACAAGTGTTGGCCTGTATGTGCAATGTTTTTACTGGCAGTGCATCACTTTGGAATGGTTAAAACACACTCCAGATGGACTCACACTTGATACGTTTTGCAGTTTGAGGAAGGATTAAAAATATTTGGTGCTTTTTTTTCTGTTTTTTTTAAAATCTAAAATGAAAAACACTCCAAGCACACAACAAAGTTCAATCACATAACTGGCAACCGTAAAACGCTGTAAAACGCAAATGCAAACAAACATGGGTTCAAACCGAGACCTGGGACTTGTGGTGTTTCAGGTCTGGGCCGTAATGAAATCTGGGACAGGCCATCAGGCAGTGAGTGCTTGTGTCGCCTCTTTCTTTTCCCTCTGGGCGTTGCGGCGAATCTTCATCTCTGTTAGCTGGATGTAGCGGATGACGTTGGTGTCTGGAAAACAAAGGCAGGAAAAGGGTCTTTTATTTTCTGCTCAGTCGGGAAACGGTGCATCAATATGTCTTTTTTTTCTTTTCCATTTAAACTAAAATAAAGGAAAGTAAAACACCAACGCTGAGTACCTCCATGTTGTTCCATACAGAGCTGTTGTTCTTACTGCACCATGCAAACGTCTCCTCTCTCATTATTTTGAGGAAAACGTAATGGTGTACAGAGATTTAGTGAAATGTGCAAACAATGGAATTTTAAAGCAGATAAGCCAAAAATCAGAGTTTATAGTTCAACAGTCTGGAGCTTGAACCCTTTTCCATGAGTTTCTTGCTACTTCTTTATGTAGTCTTCAGGAATCGTCCTCCATGCTGCTGAAAGGACTTTCCACAGTTCGTCTTTAGGTGTTTCCTGCTTCTTGTTCCATAATCTATCGAGATGATCCCTGTTTCAGCCATGCAGTCTGGATTCTGGAGAGGATTCATCAATCCACCCGAGCCGTCACCACTGATGTTCAGTCCAGCTCATCAACCTCTTCCCCCTTTAGCCCTGTAGCGTGATTCTTTAAGGACCATCTCTGGAGAGGCTGCAGATGTATCTCTTATTTGTGCGCTTGCTGCTTATTTTAAACACCATCTATTGATTTAGTTTTCTCTGCTCTTGTAATGATGTGTCTTTGAAGCTTTCTCAGTTTTGGTTTCCTGTTTTTGTTTTGTAGTTTGTTCCTGTTCAGTCTCCTTGTTTCCTCTGAGGCCTTCGCTTCTGTTCACAGTTTTCACCTGATTCCGTTCGGTTCATTCACTCCACCTGTTTCTTGTTTGGTTTCCAGGTATTTGTAGTCCGTTGTTTCAATTCCGCTTGCTGGTTCGTCGTGTTTGGTTCTTGAGTTTGAACTGATCTGCATTAAACTGTGTTGGTCCTGCATCCCTGCCTGTAGTCTCTGCGTTTGGGTCCTTATCTTAATTTGTATGAGTTTGTGAGAGATGAGGATTAGTTGTAGGTTTTTTTTTTATTTGGTTAGGTTATATGCTTGGGGATGAGATCACTTCTTTCTAATTTCATATTTAGTCACTGATTTTAATGATGTAAAGCACTTTGCACTAAATAAATTCAGATTTGATTAGGTTGATATAATTTAAGGAATTTTCTTATCTTTCATGCTGTAGAAAGTTATTTTTTAGGTCTGACACTGCTTCTTTTGCCTTGTACTTGCCCAGTTTCCTCAAATTCTCAAATGATTCACTGCACCATGTAGGTAGAAATATGCCAAGTTTCCACACTGTAGCTCTTTCTGAATCATCTTAGTTTTTTTTTTGTGATCAAATGTTTTATTTGCATTTTTTTCCTGTTATGCATACACAATGCACAAACTTCCAACCCCTCCCTTCCCATCCCACATAGCTTAATACTCTAGCATAAAGCAAAACATAATAACTATCAATATATAGAGCATCAGATATAATTCATTTATTATATTATTAAGGGTTTGTGCAGAAAAATGCAGCATCCTTAAACTTTGAAGTCTGATTTTAATTTGATCTGCTGTCTTGTACCAGAATAAGATATTTAGTTGTTTGGCATTATGGATCCATGCTGTAGATATTTCCAAATAAGATAATAATGGAGTTAGGTGATTTCCATCTCACTGTTTGGTTTTTTTTTTTAATATGCTGCCCTTAAACCTACTAATAATATTATTTTTCCCAGTGTGATATATTTATTGTTGATAAATTATTTAGAATAAACATTTGAGGGTTTAGGGGCTGCACAGTGGCGCAGTGGTTAGCACTGTGGCCTCACAGCAAGAAGGTCACTGGTTCAATCCTTGGCTGGTTTGGTCAGTGGCCTTTCTGTGTGGAGTTTACATGTTCTCCCCGTGTATGCATGGGTTCTCTCCGGGTACTCCGGCTTCCTCCCACCATCCAAAGACATGCATGATAGGTTAATTGGTCACTCTAAATTGCCCCTAGGAGTGAGTGTGAGTGTGGTTGTTCGTCTCTCTGTGTGGCCCTGCGATGGACTGGCGAGCTGTCCAGGGTGTACCCTGCCTGTCGCCCAAAGCCGGCTGGGATAGGCTCCAGCTTCCCCGCGAATTGGAATAAGCGGTTCGGAAAATGAATGAATGAATTTGAGGGTTTATTGGAATATATTTTTCTATTATCAAAGGTAATGCTGTTGCAACCTCTCTCCGAAACTTGGCAACTGGTTGACGTTCCCAGATCATATGCAAGAAAGTCTCAGGTTTCCTCTGTGAGCAAAATGTACAAGACGGATTATCCAGAACCTTCATTATATAAAGTTTACAGAGTGTCAAAAAAGTTCTATGCACAAATTGATAATGAACAAACTGATGATCTGGGTTCCTAGAGGATAAAATTATATTCCATACATCATTCCAGTCAAATTTGAAATCCCAATCTAATACATCCCTTTTTCAAACTGCATCTAAAACTAGAGCTTTATAAGAGTTTTTTTTTTTAATGTATTGATATATGGTATTGCTTTTAACTTATGTAGGTGCTCAAATAATCATCTTACAGGATGAATATGTTATTTTTTTTGCCTGTCAAACTATGTGATGTTTTTAATTTTTTGCCTGTGCAAAGAAATTTAAAATAATTGTGTTTTTTGAGAGGCTGCTAATATCAAAGTGACAAAAGATACAAATTAACTTCAGCTTATTGCTAGGTTATCACTAAAACACTGGTTCATCCCACTCACATGGTAAGCTGAATGTCTTTTTTTTAATGCTCAAATGATTTATCGGTCAGGATTAGGTGGCTTGATCTTTTACAAGTCCTTGAAAATTCACCCAACGTGCAAAATAAAATACTCTGACAGACCTTTGGAAAGACAAACTATTGCGCAATAGATGGCAAGAGTTTTGCTGCTAGGGAGCAAAATATAAAGAAATGAGGGGTGGCTTGTGATTTTTGCTACAGTACTATAAATAGCACCAAATTATAAATCATTTCAGGACAATTTTCAAAAAAAGGTCAGAACTGTTAATATTATAAAGGCCAACCCAGTGATGCTCTCTCGGGAAGCACCAAGAAGTAAACCTCTCTAACAGAAAGAAACCTCCAGGATAACCACACAGAGTGGCCATCTGCCACTCTGTGTGTGCTCATCAGAGCAAAAGTATTTTAAAGATCTGAGGCAGCACTAACAAGGAGACATGGCGCTGCGTTTAACTCTGCAGATGTTGAGGCAGAAGAATTTTACATAATCCTATCTACACTAGTTCTGTCACGGTAACAAATTTTGCCATGCGATTAATTGTCTCAGAAATTATTGCGATAGACGATAATACTGCGCTAAATGATTATTGTTGTGAATAAATGATTATTCTTGTCACCATTTTCAACCTGAATAATAGTAAAGCCATAATAATGCAAGTGTGTCCTTTCAAAGATCAACATACTTTAATTTCTAAAGAGCATTTAGCTCGATGTGCGGACTAGTTTATGCTCATCCAGTTACCCATCTGCTAAACCAGGGTTTCAGGGTTTCTCCTGCGGGCTTGGCAACAAGTTTATCTGGTACATATGGTCTACAAACACTGTGTAACACAGTTACATAGTCTATGGTCAGCTCATATATAAGGGGACATGTTTGGACTTGACCAGAGGTGAAATGGTAAAACTGAATGTCTTAAAACGTCTTCAGTATGTCATTTTTCATGTTATTGTAAAGTTGTGGAATTGCCGTTTGTAACATGTATGTTCATCCAGGCGATTCATACTGGCTGGGAAATGTTGGCAACATTTTTCAAAATGTTGCCTTTTTAACAATATTAAAGGGCAGCGTGGCTTTACCAACCACGCTGTCTGAGTGCACACCATGTTGAACTGTCCTGTTTGTATCTAATCTGTTGGTTAAACATCGTGATCGTGGACTGTCAGGAAGATGGAGCTAGCCTGTTTGTTAAGATCTTTTTTCCCAGTTGGGAAAAGTGTAGTGTTTAGTTAATATTGTCCTAAAACAAATGTGGCACTCGAGAAAAGAAACACAATTTAAAATTATTGCGTCCAGCAAACTTATTGTCTTATTGTACATTTTTACTTATTGTGCGATTAATTGACTTATTGCTTATTGCAATAGGCCTAGTCTACACTCAATGTTAAACAGAGATTTCAGCATGTTGTTCCCTTCCTATCCTGCAGTAGTCCTCTGTGTTTTACACCTATAGTCATGGCAAAACTTCCAATCCCCTCATAAGCTCCCCAGCAATATACTGTATACTGCAGTCGACCTCTTTCCTGCTGTCTTCATGGAAAACATTTTTGCAAGACTCTACCTGTTGTTGAACCTAGTATGATGTGTTCAGGCACCTACACGAGATAGTATTAGAACTCATTTCACCATTTAGATCCTAAGTGATTCAGCGTCTTTTCAACAAGTGAATCCACTCATTGTTTCATTAATCCTTCATGGGGCTTTAAAGTGCTGCACAAACAGCCATAATTTGGTCCTTTACAGAAAACAGCTAAAAGCCTGCAATTTCAACTCTTGGTCTTGGATACTTTTTCCATGGAAGGGAATAAGCACTGATAGGGGTAGTTCTGACCTGACGGCTCCTGTTTGTGTGACTCATTCAGGTAGTAGAGAGCCTTCTGAAAGTCTCCCAGATGGTAGTATGCCACTCCAGATCGGTAGAGAGCTTTGAAGTTCTTTCCTTCTTTGTGAAGAACTTTCAGGCAATATTCCTTCACTCGCTCGTAGTTCACCAGCTCCATTTGCAAAAGGCATGCTAGAATGGGGAAAGAAAAAGCTGATCAGGCCACCCAAGTTCTAATGTTCGAGCTGAAAGGCATAAAATACACTGCGGGGTCTTTTGTTAATGCGTTACAGTGAATGACATAGCTCATTTAGCAAGTGGATTGAGTAAATGAGGCATTAACATAAAGAGAAAATAAAAGGAGTGGGGGTGAGCTTAAGCATGACTCACACTCGTTATGAATCATTCATGTGCTCTAGGGTTTGCAAATATCCTCATTTAAATAAAAAAAATAAAATAAAATAAAAAAATTAAAAAAAACATATCAGATTAAGTGCTCATCTGTGTGAGAGAGGAAGGTCTCTTACCTGCTAAGCTGTTGTAACACTCCAGCTCCGCTTTCTCCATCGCCCCCTTCTGCTCATCTGTCAGCTTGCTGGACTTGCTGATGGTCGGCAGTAGGGGGCATGGGGACTTGGAGGTGGTGTCCGGGTCCCCCAGCACCCTGCACAGCCCCTTGATCTCCAGCAGAGCGCGGTGGTACTTGCCAATCGCCTCTCGGTACTTCTTATCCTTGTAGCACTGGGTACCCTGGCTCTTGAAGTCCAGCGCCCGCCTCACGACGTCAGCTGGCTCGTTGCAGGATGGTTGTTTCAGCATCGACCCACCATGATGCCTGTGCTGTTGGAGCTGCTGTTGATATCTGCTCTCTTTGGTCCGACTGCTGCTGCTGCTGTTGGGGGGCTGAGCGCACTGCTGGAGCCTCGGGGAGCCGCCGCCGCTGTCGGTGAGGCTGCCTTTGCCGCTCTCCACCTTCTCTTCCTGTCCTGTTTTTATCACACTCATCTTCGATGTTATTTTATTGTAGCTGCCCTAATGCCCGGCTGTATTTTAGCTGGGAAAATTGCGACTTTCACTGCATCCTCGCGGCTGTTGTCGCGCCTCCGCCTTGCCAGTGCAGCAGCTACGTCCTCTCTGTGCGCAGCGCAACCCTGCGCGTTGCGCGCTCCTCCGTTGTCCGCATCTCGTGTTTTCCGCTCTGAAGAGCTGATTGGTCAATAAGCAGAGGACCAGTGGTCCTACTAGTCCAAAAAGAGAAGGTTTCATTTTAGCAATATATTTAATTTCACCACACGTCTGCAGGAAATCACAGGAGAAATTACAATCACAAATCAGTGCTTTTTTCTTACACACACCACCCCCCTCCCCAAATAAAAAAAAAAAAAAAAAAAGACTGCTTCAAATTCTTTTCAGTCACTTTGTTTTCATTTTGTTTTAGTTGTTTTTATATTTCAGTTCAAATTAAATATGGCTAGTAAAACGTTAAAACTCCTGGCAATGAATAGGTTACAATCCCATCTTTGCTATATATCTGTCAGTCACTCTTATCTCATTCTGGAGGAATGCAGTCATTTCTAGTCGGATGAATCAGATAAAGATCATCCAGCCCTCATCTCGCCCAAGCAGCCTCGTCCTTGCTGCAATGACGCTGAAAACAACGTACACATGACCAGGGCCGGAATAAAATGCACAGGCCCCTGGGCCCAGGGTGTTCCAGGGGCCCCTCTCCCCACCATAACATTTTGAAATTTGTGAATGATAACACTGTGAATCGACATTTCTAACATCTCTCAGTGAGCAAGACACTAGACACTGTGGTGTAACTATCTGGCTTTTATGTACATTTTGTTTCATGTCCAAACTACTAGTGCTTGCCCCACATGAACCCCACATAGACCCACAGGGGCCCAAAGTGGGCGTGGGCCCCTGAGCCTGTGCCCATAATATCCATTGGATAATCCGGGCTTGCTCATGACAGTTTTTTGTGAGAGGACAGACCATGATGTCATTCAAACCTTCATTCAGATGAATATCGGTACAATAAGTCTATGTGATGAAGAGAATGAGCGTCGCGGACTGCTTTACTCTTAAACAAGAGTTGTTGGTTTAACTGGAGATTTTTTTCAAAAACACTGGGTTTATCTACCATTCTGAAATTCTGTCTTGAGCTGGACATAGTATTGGAGATGTCTGGAAAAAGTGATGCCGACCAAGCATAAAAATATGACTTTGTATTGATTTAGTACTTTTCTGCAGGATCAAGCTCATTTCAACAGGATATAAATTTTAAAGGTGGTATCTAGAAGTAAACAAGCACCACAGCTCCCAAAAAGACGGATAAATATTAGTGAATTAGTCTAAAAAAAAAACAACCCTCACATATGGACACCTAATGTGTAGCAGCAGTGGCACTTTGAAGTTTTACGTAATTTTATGATTACATGTGGACATATAATATTTTCTAAACTTTGTTTAAATATAACAGAACTACAAATATGTCAGACTATACTGATACAATAAAAAAATATAAGCTAAAGGCTATGTTATCTTTTTGTATTTGATTTGAAAGACAATATGTTTTAGAAGCCAAAATAAGACCAATTGTCTAAAAGCGCTCAATTTCTTTTTTTTTTAATATTTTATTTAAATTTTCAATGTGCAAACAATAAGCCAAATTTAACATTTCAGAATCACATCAAAGCTCTTTGCTGAGTAGAACAGCTCACAATAAACAATGTCAAGTGAAGGAACAATGGATAGAAAATAAGCAAGATAAAGAAATGCAAAAGGTAGGATTTAATCCATATAAACTTAAAAAAAACAAAAACAAAAAAAAAACAGAACATTTTCAATAAATAAGGATAAGTGCCTAATTCATGCAGTACCCTGGTTGTTTTTTAGGCTACGTCATCAAGCTACGACCTGGCAGACAGCGGGTACGTCATCTTTGAAGGACAATTTGTTTACATCATGGCGTCGGTGGATTTCAGAGGTTTGCGATTCTCCTTTCTTTTGTTATTTAGGAAGTTATTATCGCTACATTTTTCATCAGCAGCGAACTTTAATTGTGGCTAAACTTTATCTAATTATTTCTGAAATCCTAAAATACAGCTTGTTTCTCCATTTGCTCTTTGCTAGTTTCAAATGTTTATATTGCCGATCGAAGCTAACGTTAGCAACATAGCTTTGATTAGCGCATCAGCTAATTTAGCTGTTTGTTTATCCCTACTTATAATGTCATCAGCTCATCAGTAAATGTTGCGGTTCTTTTAATTTTCAGACAACCTCCTGTGGATATCCTGGGTAGACAGCGGCTGGGTGCCTATTCTTAACCCTGGAAATGTGCTGGACTACTTCTCTGAGAGGAGCAACCCTTTCTACGACCGAACCTGCAACAATGAAGTCGTGAAAATGCAGCGGCTCAGTCTGGAACATCTCAAGTAAATCTATTATACACAGCTCAGTTTGATTTTTATTTGGCAGCAAACATAAAATCAATGAAGATGAATGAATTATTAAATACAGTGAATGATTGAAGCAGAAAGTTTCAGCTTTAAAAAGTAGTTTCCATCAAAGTTACATAAAGATGAATACGTTTTAAACCAGCTGGTTTATTATTAATTTATTCACACAATATTATTTATTCATTTAATATTAGTTTGTTTTTTTTAGGTCAGAATTACACAGTTTTCTTCTATATGGTTACACATTTTTTTGTCGTTTGACATTTGCTACTGTTGTATTTCAGTCAAATGGTGGGAGTGGAGTATATTCTTCTTCATGCTCAGGAACCAATTCTTTATATAATTCGTAAACAACAGAGGCAATCACCAACACAAGGTGAGTAGTACAACGCTGGAAAAACATTTTTACCGAATAATTAAACATTGACTTATTGTGTAGTCATTTAACAGGATGTTATATTAATAATAACAATAGCATATTTTATTTGAGATGATGAATGGCCTTAAATGTATTCTGCATAATATTTATTTATTTAAAAGTAAAATTTTGGATGAAAAAAAAAATCTAATTTATACAGTGGTGAATACAGGGAGGATGAATCATGAACTTTTGGAGGAAGACCAAATTACAAAGTTACAACAATAAATACAAGAAGTGATGAGGGTATCAACGGGTACGGCACTGAACGGGGGATAGAGGAAAGGGTGGAGCCGAATTATGTTATGGAGATAGAAATCGGAGCTAGTGATGTTATTGGTATTGAAAAAAATGTCTTATTAGGGTATATTTTGTGTATTCATGACAATTCACCAAAACACAGGCTTATGAACTGTCATCATTAATTATTATGCTTACCACTGGTGTCACCATTATATTAATAATACATTTTATTTGTTGGGCGCCTTTCTAGACACTCAAAGTTGCCTTACATCACACATGATAAAATTGCATTAAAACAAGTTGAAAACAACAAGCACTAAAACATACATGAAAAGACATTAAAAGACAGTGCCATTATGGGTGAAGTGAGTAAGCTTGTCTAAACAGATGAGTTTTGAGTCTGGATTTGAAGTCTGTGAGTGAATCGGTGTTGCGGAGGTCAGGGGTAGCGAGTTCCAGAGCTGGGGAACAGAGCAGCAAATGCCCTGCTCTCCATAGTGAGTTATTATTATTATTATTGTTATTGTTATTATTATTATTATTACCACTGGTGTCACCATTGTTATTTATTATTGTTATGTCCTATGAGCAACATTCACTCAGTTCAGGATCGCAGGGAAGCTGGAACCTATCTGAGCACTTAGCATGGCAACGGGCAGGGTACACCCTAAACAGACCACCAGTCCATCGCAGGGCCAACACAGAGACAAACACTTGTTCACGGTCACATTCAACCCTTGGGAGAATTTAGACTAACCAATTAACCTAACATGCATGTGGATGGTGGGAGGAAGTCTGAGAGAACACAGACATACATGGGGAGAACATGCAAACTCCAGAAAGAAAGGCCCCTGTTTGAACCTTCCCCCAGCCAAGGCTTGAACCAACAACCTACTGTGAGGTCGTACTGCTAACCACCATAGCTCTGTGCAGCTCTAATAAGTAAACAAGTAAAATCTTCTATGTAGAGGATTTTGTAAAATGTTAAATGACTTTTGTGATTCTGCTTTCATGGTTGTTACTGAATGTAAAAATGTCAAGATACCCCATGCCAGGGATCACCAATCCTTGTCTTCGAGGGCCAGTGTCCTGCAGGTTTTCCAAGTGACCCTGCTGGAAAACTCCTGTCTCAGACTCAGACAAGCTCTGCTCATGTCTGCTAAATACACATTGATTTGAATCAGATGTGTTCCAGCTGGGACACTTGGAAAACCTGCAGGACACCGGCCTTCGAGGACCAGGATTGGTGATCCCTGCCCTATGTCATGCTTTATTCAAGATCTCATCTCTGTTTTTATTCTCTAGTGATTCCTTTGGCTGACTACTACATCATAGCTGGAGTGGTGTATCAAGCCCCAGACTTGGGAACAGTTATCAGCTCGAGAGTGGTAAAAAAAATATTAATGAATGAATAAATAAACACAACATTTTGGAGTCCTAAAGCTGTGGAAATGTTTTGATTTTAATAAATTATATCTGATGTAGCTTTCAGCAGTCCATGGCATCCAGTCTGCTTTTGATGAGGCCATTTCATATTGCCGCTATCACCCATCCAAGGGATACTGGTGGCACTTCAAGGATCAGGAGGAAAGAGGTTAGTGCCGGAAGGATGGGACTGTGGACAAAAAGAAAATGTGTTACGCTGTATTTTAATTTTCAGATTTTAACCTTTTCTAAACGTGATTGATAAAGTTTTTATTTTCTTCTTCAGAAAAAGTCAAACCCAAGTCTAAGAAAAAAGAGGAGCCTAGTTCCCTGTTTCAGAGGCATCGTGTTGACACACTCCTTTTGGACCTCCGATCAAAATTTCCACCAACATTCTACCAGGTACATTTCACACTGATTTCTCACAGTCATTTTATCTTTCATGTCATCTTTGCTTAAATAAAGAAACATTTAATGTGGATGACAGTTTCTTTGGTTTGTGCTTTCAGCCTAAGCCTGGGGAGAAGCCCATTCCAGGTATGATCTTCAGGAAGTCGGACTTTATAGATCCTAAAATCCAGAAATACAAGGGGATCATTATATCTATAAAAGCTCCCCTTGGCAAAATAAATTTGCTCAGCAGAACACAGCATCCAGAGCATCAGTCTGCTTGCTTAAATGCTGGACAAGACAAAAAAAAATAGATCCTAAAATTACATACCAGTCTCTATTCAATGTTTTATACAGTTTACATGAAAATCTATACCTAATCATTAATTTAGTTTATGATAATCATTTTATGGGGGAGGTAGAGGCCAAATCTTTTGAGTTTTCCTCTAAATGTATGCACTTGTATTTCAGTTGAGGTGAAGAAGGAGCCTGAACCTCCTACAGAAACCATAAAACAAGAGGAGAGAGAGCCAGCCACCAAATCCTCAGCTCCAGCTCCACCAAGCAAACCGCCTCCTGAGAAGAGAGCAAGGCTACAGTAATACTGTGAGAAGATGAAGAAATGCTGCAAAAACTCACCTGGCGTTAACTGCTAGTCTCATGGAGTGTTTCTGTCTCCTCTTTAAAACTGCAACAGCAGCAGACTCTTACTGGTCTGAGCTGAACCAGCACAAAGGGCATCACCTGCTTTTCTTCAGTCTTGTACACTCGGCAGGCTTTAAGCATATTTCAGGTAGTTTTACATGCTTGATGTCAGCAGGCTTTTCATGTTGGATTAAGTGGATTTTTGATGATGCACTCGCATGTTGGATTGCTGTTAGCAGCAATACTTTTGTTGTAAAGTCAAAAGGACAGTATCTACCTGCCTTACACGGACTTGTTTAGAAAAGCTAATCTGAAATGTATGAAGCTCTTTGCAGGAATCTTCTTTCTTTAATTACATACGTTTATCTTCTTCTGGAAAAAAATACTCTGCTGTCATGTTTTTGGTTTGTAATAAAATAAATGAACAGTTCAATGATATGTTTAGTAGATCAAAGGTAACAGTCTGAGTCTCTAAAATGTTTTTATTTCATTCTTACTTTGGTTACAGAATTTTTCACATACATTGTGGTGTTTTCTCTCCTAAAAATGACCTGTTTTAGTCATCAGTGGGCTAAAATGTGAATGAAATTTATTTCCTAAGTTTATTGCATGTTGGTTGGTAGCGTGTAGAGTGAATTTGGATATACATCTACATTTTGATGCTTATAAGAAAACTTTGTGTTCACATTGAACTGCTATTGAAAATCCCTTTTATTGTACCTCAGTTGAAGTTTGAGGTGTGTAACCTCAATTCTAGTTCCTTTGTACTTGTTCACTTATGGAGAAATTATTTTTACTCTAGTCACAACTAAATTTACTTAAGAAATAAATAAGTTGACTGTTTCCTAAATTCTCTTGGAGTTGTTATCTTTCTACACATATGACCTAAAGCATAATATGTAACTCACAAGTTATTAAAATGACAAATAGAAACCAGTTTACTTAAAGAAAAATGGAAATGACCCCAAATCGTCACATCCTGCCTCGCAGATGTGAGGAGCTTCTGATATTCAAATGCACTGCACACTATTTTTGTTGTGGATTCTTGAACGTTAACAGCCAATGTAAGAGTTGCCTTTTGATGACTGAGAATTCACCCTGAGCTTCTGTGACCTTGCAAACAGTTGCAACACTTTTCTCGCTGATATATTTGTAAGTCAGCTGTTCCTATGCAAGTGACAATAGTCTTGAATTTATTCATCTATTAGCCTACAAAATCTATTTACCTGCATATTGACCAAGAAAAATTATTTTATAGATAGTTTGTTAAGTTTTCTAATCCAAATGAGAAACTATTTGTGTGGGCTGTAGAGAAACCCCCGTTTAAGCCATGATATATGCAAAAAAAAAAATTCAACTCCAACCGGTTAGTCATCCTTTTGATTGGAACACTTGACTGTTTACACTCATTAAATAAACAGCTTTTCCCACAGATTAATTTCATTGTCCCTCTTGAAGATATGTTGTATTTCTAGGTGTTTTTTTTGTGTGTGTGTTTTTCCCAACAAACGTTTAAGCATGATTATTATGTCAAATGTAAACTCTGGTACAAGTAAAAGCAGACAGTTACCCAAATGAGCGTAGAGACAGATATACCTATAATATTTTACAAATCCTTTTTACTATTTAATTTACTAAGAACTTTGTCCTGGATTAGTTTTTAGTCCAATAATATTGTAATACTACAAATTAACCGCATGATGTCGCTGTTTGGTCATATTTGAGCCGATATTCTAATTACATGATTTAATTTTATCCCTTATAATCTCGCCATTGATCCATAAATATGGCATACGTTTAATATAATTCAATATAATATAGTTATGTATAAAGAGATAATAAACACAAATAAATCCAAAACTCAAATAAAGTGTATTTACTTTCCCTTTTTTTTCCTCTCCTTTCCCACGGTGCTTCCACGGTTGCTGAGGACCTATCCCACGAAGAAGAACTTTCTCGCAGGGCGTGGTGGGATAGGAGTCTCTCCTCGCTGGAGGACTGAAACAGTGCCCCAGCTGGCCGGCTAGCAACAGAGAAGATGGCTGCAGAGGGGATTTTCAGGCCACTGTCTGAAAACAGAGCACCGTTTGTCATGTTGAACGACGACTAGCCAGCGTGTCACCCCGGTTGTTCCGTTAGTCGGAGCGGAATAAACAACATGGGGTCGCAGACCCTGCAGATCCTCAGGCAGGGGGTCTGGGCTTCAGTCACAGGCGGATGGTACTACGACCCCGACCAGAACACATTCGTCAACGCTTTACATCTCTACATCTGGCTGTTTCTGCTATGTTTCCCCTTCACGCTGTACATGGTGAGCACTTTTGCCTTTTTAAACCCCATTTTATTGTATTTATTTAATGTATATGTCCTTATTGTTGATAAATATTAGCTGCTCGAGGTTCCTAATGGTCGCTTCGGGTCTATTATCTAGAAGGGACACAATGTAGTTCGTATTTAAACTAATAAAATGTCACGAATTATTATAAGCATAGGTGAATTATTCCTCACCCAAATAAAATAGACGAAATTAATATTACTTTACTGAATGGAATTAATGGATTAATCTTAAATTCTCTCCATTTATGTGTGCTGTCCACCAACTAGATTAGATCTGGAAGCTCTTTTGTCAAAATTGAGTATTTACACAGTGTTGGAGTAGGATAATAACAGATGATAACGCTGTGGCAAGCTATAATCACTGAATTTAATTTCCCTTCCCCCTCCTGTTATCTGCTTGTTTTCCTTCCATCGTAGTGATTTGTCTTGTTCCTGATTTTAGCAGCTGGAGGACAGCTGACAAGGGTAAAACACAGTGAAAGAGTTAAAATGCTCATCCATCAGACCAAGATACATGGCTTCGACTTGATCACTTTCTTTCTCATGTGTTTTTGCTTAGTATTTGTTTTCTGATTGTATTTCCTTTTCTATATTCCAACCAGCCTGTCCAAAATGGAGCTATTAACCACCGATCCCAGTGTCTTATCAAAAGGACATGTGATTAAAGAGTTGTTTGTCCAATAGCTGCATCAAACTTTCTTATCAGGATGGGTTACATGAAGCAGAAATAAAACTTGGATCATTATATGTATGAAATACACACTGGTAACTGTATCCCGGGTCAGTAAATGGATGATTTACTGACCCGAAGCTGATGTTTCAAATCGGTTTGCAATTTCACTTCTATTCCTGGAGTGCAAATGTCTTGGTCAGCTCTGTAGTTTATACAGTAGTACTGTTGTTTATGATGACCACACATGAGGCTGGATGTCCAATCTGAAGCTCATACACTTTATACTGTTTCACACACACTCAGATTTTTAAGGCCATGTCGCTTCTACCGTAACAAAATGATTTTCTTTGTCTTTTGTTTGTGAATGCAAGGCCCTGCAGCCGACTATGGTGATCGTGGGAATCTACTGTGGTGTGATTGCTGCCATGTTTCTGCTGCTGAAGATGGTTAATTATCGCCTCCACTACGCCCTGGATGAGGGGGAGGTGGTGGAGCATCAAGCCAAGGAGAATCAGGGTAGCAGAGGTGGCACTGAGGGGGCAAATGATGGAGGTGCCACCCGCCGGGAGGACAGCAATGGCCCGGGGTAAGTCGACTTGTCATTTGGCCTAATGGTGGATTTGATATCTGAGCCTGTAGAGGCAAGATGTTCCATGACTGTTACTAAAATGCACAGATACTGGAAACTGGAGGAGCGGAAGTACTCAGCAGAGGCAGTGATGGAGTATTATGCACTGGGTGGAGGACTACACACGTCTTGATCAATGATGGTGAAGGATCATCACTGTATGCGGGGGAGTGAGATTAAGTCATTTAAAGGAGATGTAATGTGGAGATGACAGAGGAAGTTGAGGTCATTCTATCAGTTTAGCATTGATATGTAACGCAGGTTTCTGTAACAGCAAGCAGGAGGTGGGAAGTGACCACATTTACATTGTTACAGATAGTCAATCAAAAGATCTGAGATAAAGAATAAATCTGGAAAGGAATAGGAAAAAGAATGGGTGACATTCAAAAAAGAATAAATAAAAATGGAAAAGATTTTTAATTTGAATTCTCAAGACAGTTTACGAACAATTAACAAGTATTTTTACATTTAGTTAATTTATTTCACCAGGTATTAATGATACTTTTTAGACTACTATTTATTTCTTTAACCGTTTAAGTGAGTAATAGTTCTCCAAGCTTTCTAAAGGTCACAAATCCAATTTAAACATAGAAGTTGGACGATTTTTAAATCCCAATCGGACACAATTTTAACTTTAAAAAGGAAGATGTTTGGTTTCCCTAGTTTCAATAAATAGTACCACCTGAAATGAGTGTATTTGTTAAACCGTGGTAACTACCAGGGTTAGGCGTCATGTGACATGTATCACACTTCTTTGCTTTTTTGCAAATTGCAACATTTTAAATTCCCATTTTGATTTAAAAGCAAGTAATGGTTCAGCCCTACTACATGAGATAAACAGTATCTGAAAGGTTTTGTTTTTTTGTTTTTTTTAAAAAAGAGAGAGAAAAACCCAGTAAATACTTGACATGAGAGCTCAGAGATGCATCCAGCAGTTCAGATGATCATTTTACTGTTTGCTGAATCAGAAATGTCCTTAATGAAAAGTTGTCGTCAAGTAGCTGTTGTTATGGAAAGAAAACATGGGGGGAAAAAAGGCTGAAATGTGCCAGATGACACAAGAACTGCAGTGAAAGTCTGTGGCAACAGGCTTTCTAAAGAGATGAATGCTCCCCAGAGTCCGGACCTGAACATTATTGAAACAATGTGGGGTCATCCTAACAGAGAATAAAACAAAACGGATCCAACATCAGAAGAGCTTTGATATGTCCTTCACGGAGCCTGGAGAACTACTCCTCACAACTTTTTAAATACATGACAAGAAAGCTTGTGGAAGAGTTCAGGCTGTGTTTAAGAATAAAGCTGTTTGATCCAAATATTGTCTTTCAAGCTGTTTTGATACCAATTTTATACTCTTTTCATATGTCTTTGTTTTATTATATATTTGCACTTATTTCATGCTGTCCTGGTGATATGTAAAGAAATGCGGCTTAGATTAATGCTCCTGTCCTGATAAATCAAATTGACTCGAATGTCATCCACATGGCAGGTTTCTTGCTGCTTTTTGAATGGAGAGGTTTAGATCTGTTTGAGAAGCAACAAGCCAGCAGAGTTTCAGCCTTTTTCTGCCCGTGAATCACGGTAGTGACTCATATTCACATTCCAGAGAGAGTGCTTAGCTGGACGCCGAGCGGAGAAAAGGCACCAGGAAGAATGAAAGCTCCCGACCACAGGGACAGCTCCAGTCACAGCTTTGCCCACACATCTGGAGCAACATTCTGGCTTGTTTGACTTTACGGTGGAGCAGACAAGCAGCACTGATGGTGATTAAGGTGTCTTGCTCCACCGCCCACTCATTTCCCCCTCGCTGGTTCTTATCCAATCCCCGTTCCCTCTAAGCTGCCTGTTTTTAGTTCATTACTCACAGTGTTTGTTTTCTGCTCTAAACCATCAATGAAACATTTTTTTGGCATCTGTTATGTGTAAATGATTTATATATCCCTGGCAGGTTGGTTGTTTTTAAATTCCGACTGGTTTAACAGACTTGTCTGGGCTGAATATAGACCAGGAGAAAATCTGCAGTCATGCTTTTTGTCTGTTTTGCTCTCATAAACCCACACAACTGCTCTTAAATGGATGCTTAATTGCACTTTTCTCTTTTGGAAAAAGGTGAATTGTCTCACAGCTCAGGTGTGTGGTTGTCTTTGTGTGTTTACAAAGGGACCCTGGAGGGGGCATCGAGATGGCAGACTTCATCCGACAAGAGACTCCACCAGTGGACTGCAGTTCCCGGAACTCCTATATTGGGATGGAGTCTAACCAGCAGGTAATCGGGGCGTTCGGACACCTCTCCTCTCTCCCTGGCATCTGTTAACTAAAGGAATATCATCAAACCACTGGGTGAAATCCGAAACATATTAGTTGCATCTAAGTTTATTTATATAAATAAGAAAAATCAGCAATTAGCTGATTTAAGAGAAGATGTGTTAGCAGTAATGGGAAGTTTGGGTTAATCACTAAATTCACAAGTAAATAAATGGCTTGTTTATTTTCCGAAATGGAGGATTTTATGTGATTAAAGAGGTGAAATCTCATTATCCCATATCATGGCATAAATAGAGGACTTGTTTAGCTATGGATTCTCAATAACGTTTTGTTTTTTTGTTTTTTTTTCATCTTTACAGACTGAGTCATGGATGCATTGCAATTATTTAGATTTGAAAGGATTACGATCTAATTGTGCCCCGGCTCATTGATTGTCCATTGATTGATTTTACTTGTGCAGAATGAGTGTGTGAAAATCCTGCAGAAACACAAACCTCAAAATGGAACAAATAAAGGAAATGCAGACAGCAAGAAGTCTGCTTTCAGCTACACTTTATGGCAGATTGAAGGGAATGATCTGGTTCGCAACAGACCTGCCCCCCCCCCCCCCCCAATGACTTTGTAAGAGCAGCATCACACACAGAAGTTTAGCACTGTCCTACTGCGATCACCTTCAGTTGCCGTCTTACAGCAATGACAAACCTTTGTGTCTAAAGGTTTTTTTCATGAGGAGCGATCCTCGCATAGTCTGCTGACAGCAGAAATCTCCCAGATTCAAAGTTTTTTAGCCGCTGTGTTGTGGGATATATTTAACCTCTGAGTCCCACGGGTGCAGTGTTCTGCCTCTTTGCTTCGCTTCAGCTGCTCCAGCAGGTTGGAGGAGAATCCAAAACTACGTTTTTATGACAGTAAAGAGACACTGACTTTCCTCCAAAATAATCTATTGTAGTTTTTCCCTTGAAGGCGTTGAGTTTTGTCCTGATTACGCCCAGTTTGGTGCAGAAATCAGCTTTTGATAGATTTTTTTTTTTTTTAATTTTGTGAAAGAAATAAGAGTTGTTTTCTTTTCTGTTTCAGATTGCATCCACACACGGAAGAGCAATAGTTGTTAAAGGTAATTAGTACAACTCCCTATCATGTCACATGTGATTAAATCATTTGTAACTGTATTATAAAGCAGGAGGGACGTTATTAAGTATCATTTTTACAGCCATCTTTGTTTTGCTCACATTGAACACAAAGTATCAGCATTTTGCTTTGCTTAGATTTTCAAGAGGCTTGCTACCTTTTCATGACTTGATTAATTTGTTTGTTGATTTAAAATGTCCTGATATGTAACAACCCATGAGAAAACATATGGGAGGTTTTCTCATGGGTAAATATTTTCCAGGCTATAAGTCGCTACGGAGTATAAGTCGCGGGAACAACTAACCTGTGAAAAAAAGTGCGACTTATAGCCGGGAAAATACAGAACTCTGTCAAGGCCGATGTTGCGTGGAATCAAATCAAATCAAACTTTATTTCTTGAGCACTTTTCATGCCACGGGCAACACAAAGTGCTTTACAAGATAAAATCAAGTCATAAGGATTAAAACAAACAGTGGATAAAAAGGCGTTTAAAAATAATAGACGCAAGCTCTTTCCACACACACACTCACACACACACACACACAAGGACATAGAGCAAAGAACCCCCCACACCCACCCACATTCCCCGAAAAGCATCATTCCCTGAATCCAGACGATTGTATAAAAATCAACATTTAGTTGCTTTCTTCTTTTTTTAGGAGATGTGGGAAAGATCTCAGATGATATCAGTTTGACTCTGGTTGAGAGCTGCAGTCATGATCACGGTAAGCACATGCTATCAAATGGGGGTTTTTTTTCCTCATGATTAAGGTTTTGACATTTGACATTACTTTTTTTTTTTTTGTGCATCTTTTCAGATCTGCTCTCGGACACAAAGATGTACTGCCTTGTTCCCAATGACTCCTTCGCCTCTTTGCAGCCATCAACCTCCTTGTGTCCTTCAGAGTTGTCCAGGGAGACTGCTGACCTCTGTAACTCAGCTGCTTATCACTTCAGCCTGTCACACTCATCCTGTGACGCGGAGCTGACCACTCACGCATCCATGCAATCTCAGAGCTTTAGGAAGGAGCTCCGCTCTCGGGGCCTGCCCCGGACATCTAGCTCAGCAGGCTCTGCTTTCCCCGACCCGTGTTTGCCGGACTTTGCTTTGTATCCTCCTCCCAGGAGGGGCGGCCTTGACCCTGTGTGCGAGCTGGAAGCTGCCAGACCGCACAGGCCAGTGACGTGTGACAGAGAGGCGGCAGAGCGGCTTTACCAGCAGGATCAAGCTGTACCCTCCACCTCTGGTGTCGAGTGTTACAGGCACAAAGAACCGCGCAGAGTTGCCCGCTCAGTCTCCAGGGAGGCGGGGGAAGGGAGCTCAGGACTATACCAGATACAGGTGGGTAGTAGTGGTGGGAAAGGCTCTGGTGGAGGAGGGAAGTCCCAGGGAGGAGAGCGAAGTGCAGATAGCCTGAGGAGCCTGAGCACCCGTAGTAGCGGCTCCACTGAGAGTTATTGCAGCGGCACAGATAAGGACACCAACAGCACAGTCAGCAGCTTCCACAGCGAGCAGACCAGTTCTACACATGTGGAGAGTCTGCTCTCCCTTTCAGGCGATGAGCGCGTGCGAGACAGAGGGGAGGCCGTACCAGCCCCTGCAGATGGCAGGACTTCCAGCCTCGGCAGTTTGAGCTCCCGAGGTCTCAGTAGCCTCCCCCCTAGAGAGGCCAACAAGAACCCGCATGCCAACGAGCTGACCGCTAAACAAACTGCTGATGGTATCTCTTCTGGAAACAAGGACCTCTTGGAACCTGTCGGCGGTGCGGAGGAGCATGGCGTTAGGACCAGCGCCGACGGCTCGACAGGTGCTGCGAGCACAGAGCAGGAACAAACAAAAGAAGATGGAGAATTCAAGTCAGCCAACATTGTCCAAAGGACTTCCTCTCTGTCAGCGGGGCGCTGCGGACGCCGGCAGAGCGGGAAGAAAAGAGCGAGCAGCTTCGATGCCAGCCGTCACCGGGACTACTTGTCTATGCGTGGCATGGCGAAGCCCTGCAGCGCTGTTTTTACTGGCGGCGGCGAGGATGACTCTAGTGATCAGAGTGAACTCAGCTGTGCCTCTAGTCTCCACTCCACCCACCACCTAAGTACAGACAGCTCATCAAGCACCACCTCCCGCTCCTGTCACTCCCCAGAGGGCCACTTCAAGGCCCTGAAAGCCAAGCGTGCAGCAGTCAATGCAGCCTCCTCCTCTTCCTCTGCGGTGAAGGCTGCAGCGGGATCCGAGGAAGGAACGCGAAGTGGAGGGAAGCGTCGCGCCTCCCGCCGTACACCCAGCACAGGCAGTGCCAAAACGCATGCCAGGGTTTTGAGCTTGGACAGTGGCACCGCTGCTTGCCTTAATGATCCCAGCCGCTTAGGAGCTCCACCTGGGCCCCGACCCCTCACCACCTCCAAGTCAGACCTGGAAGCCAAAGAAGGGGAGGTCCTGGATGCTGCTTCTCTGCTGGGTCGGGCCTCCCAGTTGGAATCAGTGACCCGCTCCAGAAACAGTCTGCCAAATCAGACAGCTTTCACTGAGCCTCAGGATGCCATTGCTGCTTCCCTGCGGGGTAGGTATCACGCACACACACAAACACACACACACACACAGAACTGTATGATACAGAAATACTCCCATACACAATCTAAGTGAAATTATTCATCTGTTATTTCTGAAAAATGCTTGAAATTGAATTAATTTAAGATATATTGAGCATACTTTGACTTAAAATAACTTTTTTTTTTTTTTTTTTTTTTTTTTTTTTTGCTTTTTGATGTATTAACATGAGCATAATGCTGGAAATCATAAGCCAGAATTGGTTTGGAGTGTGGTCCATCAGACATCAGGTGTGTGACTGCGTATGAGATGTTGCCCGTCTTGTAAATTCGGTGTAACCATGGTGAGTTTCCATGGAGTTATCATTCTGACCCCAGCATAGTGTTCCTTGTGCAGACCGCTGTTAGTATGACGGCACAGTGTGTGCTTTGTGCTGAGGTTAGACAAACAGACGCTCTCTTATTAGTGTCATACACACTGAGACTAATAGACATTCCCTCCCCCACACTCTTCAAGTTTGAGAGCAAGTATCTTATTTTCATTTAGGTCTTCCATGTCTTGGCTTGTGTTTATGGTTTGTGTGTGTTGTGGCTGTTTTTTTTTTTTTTTCATGCTTTTGCACTTCTAAAACTATGTCAGATTTGCAGTTGTCACCTACGATAAACATGCACATGTCTGTCTCAGAGTGCAGAGCATGAAACAACATATCTTATAAGTTGATTGTTTTCCATGTCCTAAACAAACAGCACAGCATGTTAGAGCTGTATCTGGGACTGATTTAATGATGCATAAACTGACAGGATAAACTGTTAAACACTGCGGCCATCGCCAGTTTTAGGGCATTTAGCTGCTATGTTTGATTATGAGGTTGCTGTTGTTGACTTCCAGCTTCCTGTCCAAGTTAGAAATCCAGCTTCAAGGAGCATTCCAGTCATTTTGTTTTACTCTCAGCTTAGAAATTCCTAATGTTTTATTCAAGTAAAACACATCTCAGTTGTGGAGCATGCAACTGAGGGACACACCTACTTATTGGGACTTATTTGGATTAACATATAGCACAATTACTTGCACAGTTTAGTTAAACTACTTGAGTTCAGTCTGGCCATTTGATTGGAGCACTTCCTTTGTTTCAGTACTGCTGGTAAAGCATGTGACGTTACTTATTGTGCATGGTGTTAAATAGGGGTCAGGATACTCAATTTAGAGCAGAGTAGGGTGCGTCTGCAGAGGCTTCAGTTTCAGCATTGCAGTGTCAGGATCCCATTTTCACTATAGCTACTTCTTATGAGTACACAGTAACAACAGTAAAAGTAATAAGAACTTTTACAATGTATTATAGGAAAATGTCAACCGCATCTTGTACTTTTAGCCTAACCATAACCATTTAGGTACGTAAACAACTTGAAATGACACAGCAAAAGTTAGTGTGTGTGAAAGCAAAAAACACAAGCAACATTGAAAACGAGGATCTGATATAGCTGTCCCGTGACTGCAGCTTCCTTTGTTGCTACTACTCTCAATAGCATCAAAATGCTTTAAATCTTTGTTTTTGTCTGTTCCAGAAGTTCAAATCATGAATTTAAGCTACATTACTTTGGTGTTCCTCTTGAAGTCGTAAGAAAAGAGACATAGCCGAGGACTTTTTCATAGGACGTTGGAAAAAAAGTAGTTTGTGAATTATTATGAGGGAGATAAAAAAAAAAAAAAATGCTGAGTCAAAACATGCCAAAAATTTACAATTTTCACAGCATTATAAGTTTGTAAATCACTTCACTTTAGCTTTTTTAGGCTTCTATGCTAGCTTCTGCTATGCTAATGGATAAAGCTCATTGGGTGATTGAATGGTGACCAAGTTGCTCGCCGAAGTCGCTCTTAAAAGTTTTTATTCACAATTCATGTTGAGCCATTTGACATAAAGGTCAGCTTAATTAGCAATTCGGCTGCGTCAGCGTCCTCTTAAGTTTTCCAGTTTTTACACAATGATAAAACACTGGAGAACATGCCACAAGGCTCCTTTAAGTCTGACTGAAACCAGTTTGGACACATTTCCCCATGAAATCAAATGGAAAAGTGGTTTTCAACACCTGTCCCACATAATCTGGGTGTCCTCTTCAGGTCTTGAGAGGTTTGAATTTGCTTGATTTTGATCAGATGAGTATGTTTAGGTGTATTTTAAAGGTCTAATGTTGTTTTTCTTTCATGTCGTGTAAAAAATACCAACTGCAAAAAAAAAAAATCATGAATTTAGGCTGAACAGTCAGATGTATATTCATCCTCAATGCATCCTGAGCTCATTCACACCTGTGTGTAGTGTGTCCTTGTGATGAGATCTGTCAGGGCGCACATTAGCACCAGCTCTGATGAGGTTCCTGATCTGAATGTGTGATGCTTTTATTTGGGTGGCGTCTTATTAATGTGCTAATTTAGCTTCTGCAGACAGCGTAATGATGTTAAATATTACAGTTACAGTACATATACCAGTATAAGAGCTTCATCTGCTTAATTAATACACTTTTTTTGCCGGTATAGTTTCATAAGCTGAGATGCACCCTGGGGGGGTAATTGCACCTAAATTTAGCAAGAGTTAGCTAACATTAGCTTGAAACTGATTAGTCATGTTACCGCTGTTAGTAGTTTGTTTTCTCTTTCTGCTTCTCATACCTTTATGTTGAACATGAGGCACAATTTAGAGGTTTTAACAACAGAACAAAATGCATAAACACCTTGTTAGTAAAGAAACATACAAGTATTGACTATTATGAATCACTCTCAATACAATAAACAAAAAATATTGTTGCAGCAAACCATTAGATGTTAAGTCAAAGCGTGTGTTGCCTCTTCAATTAGTTTTCTAAAGAATAGTCGGTTTTTGAGATTTGTCCCTTTAGATTTGTTTACTGGGAGCTTTGGGACATGTAAAAGATGATGTGCTCTGTTTAACACAATTTATCAGACTGGCTTTTGTTTGTGAACCCATTGTATAATGTATTAAGAAGACATGCATTTTGCTAACATTTTGAGGTAGTGTGTTTGCTTTCATTTGGTTATGGCTGTAAAATAAGAAAAAAAAAAGGCGGGAACTGAAGGAAGAGGTTATATGTTAAGGCTGAGGTCACACGCTGCAGTGTCATAATGTTTGTCATATACTGTTTGAAACCTTGTTTATCCAAGCGGTGGCAGACAACAAATTCCTTTGTTGTCTGAAGTGCATGCATGACTTTTTTTTAAAAAGTTGTTTGTAGAATATAAAAATGTAAATGCAACCATCATGACATATAAAAGACCCGCCTCCTAACGTCCACATGAAACTCTGAGAGGCGAATCGCATCCAAGCTAACTGGCCAATGATGTCTCTCATCATGACAGCGCCTGGAAGTGAAGAGACGGTCATATTCCGTCGCGAGCGTAGCACGTTTCGTCGGCAGGCAGTACGGCGGCGGCACAACGCAGGGAGTAACCCCACCCCTCCCACCTCCCTCGTTGGATCTCCTCTCAGGTACGGCGTGCATGGAGCGGGGAGTCGTTTCTGTCGCGGCGCCTGGTGTGAGCACGTCACCAGGCGGCGCTCTTTCCTGTCCATACATCAACACCAGTTTGCATCTTCTGCTGTGCATGACATCAAACAAACACCATCTGTTTTTTTTTGACTGGCGTCTCCTCTATGCATGTGGTGTTTTGATCCTCTTTTCCCCAAAACTTGCTCTTTTCATCTTGTTATCTAATCTTTTAAAGTCCGCATTTGGAGCACGGATCAGAGAATGAAGCCCTTATAAAGGCCGCAAGGTCTTGACTAATCAGCTTGGTTCACCCACTGTCTCTTGTCAGAAGTGCGCGTGATTTGTTCAGTGATTCCGAGGTCCTGCTGTATCACTTTGTTTACCCATTTGAAAGCTCTTTCTGTGGAAACAAATGATTATATTGATCATTTTAGAAAACAAAGGTCTGCAGTTTTTCTCCAACATGATTATATTGTTCTGTTAAGATCTCATAGCTATTTTTTGGAGTTTAAGAGCCCAGCTTTCACAAATAAGTCACTAGAGATAAATGTTATATTTCTTTCACATGAAGTAGTTTTGAAAGCCAGTAAGTTAAATCTTTCTGTTGTAGCTCTAAGGTCACTATTTATAACATGAATTTCACATCAATAGACTATTTCAAATAGAGTCAAACTTGCCTCATCCTGTGCCTCTTTCAGCCCCTTTTTTTTTTTTTTTTTTTTTTTTTTTACAAACCTTGTATAGGATCTACATTTAAAACAGTCCTGTTTAAACAGAATAAAGTTTTACTTTACACAGCTGTGGTTGGACGGCAGATATTACGTTTACACGACTTGGCACGAGTGTTTAGTTCCCCGCAGAATACTTCAGATGAACTGTCACTTTCAGTTTGTAGCTTCGTTAGGGACAGCCTGTCTTAAACAAGAGATTTTATCCCAGCTCCAGCCTGTGTGTCCTTCTGACCTGAAGAAAAAATAGGCATAAAGTAATATATCAGCAATAAAAGTAGCAGTTCTGCAAGTATGCGAAAAGAAAAGAGAAAATATAACCCTCAAGTCTTTGGATGTGTAAAAACTCCAGTTTTGTTGCTCAGCTGCCAGCTTCTACTCACCTACAGCCAAGACTCTGTTTTCCTGTTTCTGTGTTGCAAGGTCACTTTTCTAAATGCATTAGCCTTGAAAACTGTTAAGCAAGGAAAAGAAGTGTGCAGCTTGCCAGGGGTCAATAAACTTGCAAAATCATTCTGTCTTCCATTGATCCCTCTGCCCTCCGCCGTCCTTTCACTCCCCTTTACTGTTAGTGGTTCTTCTGCCTGTTCACGTAGTTTTCATGTTGGGATAACTCAGTCGACTGTGTGGATGGAGCAAAAAAAGGAACACCATTTCATTAAAAGTTCAAAATGAAGTTATGTTGTAGTTATTTTTAGCAGCGTCTACGATTATCAAGACATTTAAAAAAGAAAATGGATCTATTGTAATTTGTCTGAACTTTGTTAGGTCTTACAATTGGGTTAATAAAACCTCAGACAGACAAAAATGTGACATTTTGCACCATGATCTTATTTAGTTCGATAAAAATAAACTAGAATGCAGAAGCAGTGTGGAAAAACCAGGCTGACTACTATTGCTGGCATGAGAAATGGGAGGTTAATAATATTAGAAGTGGTAATTAATTGATTATCATCAGTGTTAACACCTATAAAAGCAAAAGTTGTGGCATTTTGCTGGTCTGGAGTATTTTGGGTTTAGTTCAAAACATGAGCATGTCAGCACAAACACCTCATACTGTCTGTAAAACATGGTGGTGAAAGGCTGGTTATTCGTGTTGAAATGACCCAGTTACAGTCCAGACGTCAATCTGATTGAAACGCTTGGTGGGACCTGTAAGGAGCTGCATGTACGCTCACAAAATTCAATGAACTGAAGCAGCCTTGTAAAAGAGAAGTGGGTCAAAAATTCTCCACAGGAGAGCGAAGCTGATAACATCATACAGAAACCGATAGCTTCAAGTTATTTCTGCTGAGGGTGGTTCTACAGGCTCTTAGTTCATGAGATGTACGTTGGTTTTTTTTTTTTTTTTTTACACACTGCTTCTGCATTTAACTTAGTTTCAATAAATACTTCTTTTTTTTTTACAAATTAAAATGGTCACATTACATTTGCTGGATTAAGATTAATCTTAATCTCTTTCTTTGAGAGTTAATTTCTTTAATTACACTGCTTCATGGGTTTTTAAAGTATTTTCACACATATCTATCACATCCTTGTCTATTTGCAGACTGCTAATAATGGGTTAATATGGAGTAGATAACACCAGGTTGTGGAGTTCAGTTTTAAGCCATGGTCTATTCTATAAGTGACTTCAAATAATAATTTATAACAAACAACAATATTGCATCAACAAGTCAAATACAAGGCGGAAAAATGACCATTATTATGGAAAGAAACATCCCACATAGATGTCTTTTGGCTGTGCGGTAAATCCATTTTTTGCTCTTGACTTGAGTACCTCCTCTTTGCACGTGCATCCCATCACCTGAAACCTCTCTGCTGTGAAAGAATGACCTTGTCTCCTCTGTGTCGTACATCAGAAAGAGTCCCTGGCCTCCACCGCTTCTCACTTCCTCCCCTTCTCCCTTCTCCTCCAACAGTCTTCAGGAGGCTCTCAACCAGGCCTCCCAGCCTTCTACTTCCCAGGTGAAAAGTCAGCCATCCAGAACCCCATCCCAGGTGACAGTGCTGAGCGCAAGCACCTCCCTGCTGGCCAGGAATGGAAGCACGCACCTGGAGGGTTCTCAGGACAAGGCCTCAACTGTTTGCAGCTTGCAGGATGACTTTGGTAGGGGAGCACATTAAAGTAAAAGTCTCGTCACAAGACCGAGGTTTTGGTGGTGTCATTCTGGTTTTGTTTGGCCTGGTTACAGAGCTTTGCTGGTTTGGAGGAGAACTGGTCATAGATAAGACTGTGGCAGGCAGTCATAGCACTGATAGCAGAGTATTATCATTCACGGTCGGTGAGCTTTCGTAATCAGTCAAAGCCCATCGGCATTATGCACGCTCCATTTATAGCGGTTGGTTATATTATGTCTGTAGCCAATACTTGACCTCGCTTGGATGTTGATTTTCCCCCTTTTGATCGCAAGCGCAGCACATTCCTCCTCCTGGTGCTGACAATTGCATCGCTCATTGTGGTTCTTGACGATGCAAAAGCATCTCAGGATGTCGGTGAACACGGACTGTGGAAAATGAATATGTTGCGTAAGAGCTGTCAGGAAAGCCCTCTCCCCCTCCCATACACTATTGCTTGTGCTCATAATTTGACTAGATGGAGCCTTTTTCTCTCTTTTTGTGTGTTTTTGCAGGGACTGGATGGTGTGTGTGTGTTGCTTTTCTTGCAGCATATGACTTCTCATGCAAGTTCTAATGCACCTCTAGTTTTTCGCGTGATTGTAAGAAACTGCAGTGGAGTCGTCGCTTCACTCTAAACCTGTGCCCCGCCACAGAAGGTTAAGAAAATATTTTTCCGCCTAGTGATCAACCACAGGAAGGGCATTTGCACAATGGGTCATATCCTTATCAAATATCCTTGGTTAAATGGAAGCGGGATTTAGGTTTTCAAATTCCTGAAAGTCAAATTTTGTGTCAACAATTTAAATGAATTAACACATCAGTCTACTTTAAACATGTTTTTTTCCCCCATCTTTTCAACAATTACAAAGCCATTGATTGTTGTATTTTCATTAAAATCTATATTTGCATTGCTTCCTCGGTTTTATTACAACAAGGCTGGAGTGGTGCGAGCATGCCGGCACCATGTAGTACACCTAGACCCATGAAAGCAATACTGTATTAGAAATCACATTAAATGTTTTCCTGCTGTAGCTAAGATGAGAGGAAGTGACGTTCAAATGAAGAATTGGATTCAAGGAGACAGGTCTGTGCATTTGCTGGCCCAGTTCCTCTCATAATCTGTGAATTAAGATGTATGAAATTTACAGATGAGGGTTTTTTTTGTTTTTTTTTTTCTCTTTCTTCATGACCCGCAGTAGTTGTTGAGCTTCATTTGTTGCGTGTTTACAGCCTGCTTTTGTACCTCATTACAGGATACAGCGGAATAAAGCAAGCGACCAACCTCACTGCCTTTCAAGTCGAACAGGAAGCGACATTCTTACTTGCAGCCTCCCTGGGAGGAAGCACTTTCACTCAATAATCCC